>NW_027442741.1:0-82555 GCF_048569485.1 Anomaloglossus baeobatrachus
TCAAAAGTGTGAAAGATAAAAAACAAAAGGAGGAAGTGTGAAAAGTGAATGGGCCAAATTGAGGTGCATATGAAGACGTATGCTTTCTTCCAATTCATTAAATCGGGCTAATATGAATCAGGTGAATTGAGTTCTGCTTTTGGAAACTGGGTTAAGAAGGGGTGCACCGTTCCTGGAGGTACTGCAATACCAGGTCAATGCGTGGAGTGGACAGAGCAAGCTCTTTTTCCATCTCCCTGTTCTAAAAATCCATTTAATATATGGTCCCCAGATAGGGGACGTATCAGATATTAAACTGATAAGAACAGATACTACACTTGATCTTAGCCAAAAGGCCGAGAAGCGATAACCAGAATTGGTTTGGGCCTCGAGTGGCACCCTGGCCTATGCCGGACACATCTTAGGGAGAGAGAGCGAGAGGGAGACAAACCCACGCCTACACAAGACATTTTGTCACCCAAGCCAACCCTTGAAAAGGCTGCTTTGCAGAGCCAAAACAAGAAGAATGGTGCGTTTTGCAGCCGCCGCCCACTGCAATGAATCTGAATAACTCCTCCTTTAGGGCGCAAGCAACTCCCCTCCCCCTTGCAGTCTTTCCAATTCACGATACAAAAAGACGGACAGGACAGGTTGCCTGACTTTCCGTCACTGCCACCCTTTGCCATCCTTACCCGTAGAAAGCCCTTTCATCATCCCCAAACCCTAATCTTTTCCCTTTCCTTCCCAGCCCCCAAACCCTGCCCTCTGTACCTTTCTCACCACCCGCTTCCCTTCTCCTGTCATCCCCCTACCACCCGGGAAAAAAAGAGATTGCCCCCTCCTTCCACTAGCCCACCCTCCCACCCAAAGAACAACTTCTTCTGCGCAGCTTGTTTTCTAGGCAGCAGCGCTATTGTGATGTCATCGGGGGGCATTGTGACAAGCCGCCAGTGTTCCGTCTCTTCATGTTGTGCACAGTTCAAACGGAAAATACATCAACAGGCAGACTACAGAAAAGCTTACTATCAAAGGTTAGAGGGGGGCTTTCTCAGAGGGCTTTTTACAGTTTTTCTATTCCCAATTAGCCGTTTAAGTGTACTTATTGAAAGTAGTAATTCTTTCATAGGCCGCCCTTTCTTAGTATTTGACGTTCCTTATATTGCGGTATGAGGCTTCGCAGTAGGTTGCAAACATTCATCACCCATGACTGTCCCCAATTGAGCTCAGAAGCTCAATGTCTATCATGACCTCTCTTTTAGAATGTCCAAGAGCAAGCAAACTATTCCTCCAGGAGAGGGCGCCAACAGACTACTAAAGAGATCATCATTACTCAAAGAAAACCCCAAAAACCAATGCATGATAGGAATAAACAGGTAACTTTCTTTGGAGTGGAAGCGGAGAGATCGCACCAGATGCCAATTCTAGATGTTATCACACCTGTGGTCACTGCAGCAGCAGGTGAATCCACTTTGTCCAAAAGGGATCTATTCCATTCAATTGCAAATGATCTAGATAAGACAGAGAACTGCAGCACGGGGACATAGCCGAGTTGGTCAGGTTGAGTGGTGATGAGTTTGCTATTTGGATGAATAAAGAAAGTCAAAAGTGTGAAAGATAAAAAACAAAAGGAGGAAGTGTGAAAAGTGAATGGGCCAAATTGAGGTGCATATGAAGACATATGCTTTCTTCCAATTCATTAAATCGGGCTAATATGAATCAGGTGAATTGAGTTCTGCTTTTGGAAACTGGGTTAAGAAGGGGTGCACCGTTCCTGGAGGTACTGCAATACCAGGTCAATGCGTGGAGTGGACAGAGCAAGCTCTTTTTCCATCTCCCTGTTCTAAAAATCCATTTAATATATGGTCCCCAGATAGGGGACGTATCAGATATTAAACTGATAAGAACAGATACTACACTTGATCTTAGCCAAAAGGCCGAGAAGCGATAACCAGAATTGGTTTGGGCCTCGAGTGGCACCCTGGCCTATGCCGGACACATCTTAGGGAGAGAGAGCGAGAGGGAGACAAACCCACGCCTACACAAGACATTTTGTCACCCAAGCCAACCCTTGAAAAGGCTGCTTTGCAGAGCCAAAACAAGAAGAATGGTGCGTTTTGCAGCCGCCGCCCACTGCAATGAATCTGAATAACTCCTCCTTTAGGGCGCAAGCAACTCCCCTCCCCCTTGCAGTCTTTCCAATTCACGATACAAAAAGACGGACAGGACAGGTTGCCTGACTTTCCGTCACTGCCACCCTTTGCCATCCTTACCCGTAGAAAGCCCTTTCATCATCCCCAAACCCTAATCTTTTCCCTTTCCTTCCCAGCCCCCAAACCCTGCCCTCTGTACCTTTCTCACCACCCGCTTCCCTTCTCCTGTCATCCCCCTACCACCCGGGAAAAAAAGAGATTGCCCCCTCCTTCCACTAGCCCACCCTCCCACCCAAAGAACAACTTCTTCTGCGCAGCTTGTTTTCTAGGCAGCAGCGCTATTGTGATGTCATCGGGGGGCATTGTGACAAGCCGCCAGTGTTCCGTCTCTTCATGTTGTGCACAGTTCAAACGGAAAATACATCAACAGGCAGACTACAGAAAAGCTTACTATCAAAGGTTAGAGGGGGGCTTTCTCAGAGGGCTTTTTACAGTTTTTCTATTCCCAATTAGCCGTTTAAGTGTACTTATTGAAAGTAGTAATTCTTTCATAGGCCGCCCTTTCTTAGTATTTGACGTTCCTTATATTGCGGTATGAGGCTTCGCAGTAGGTTGCAAACATTCATCACCCATGACTGTCCCCAATTGAGCTCAGAAGCTCAATGTCTATCATGACCTCTCTTTTAGAATGTCCAAGAGCAAGCAAACTATTCCTCCAGGAGAGGGCGCCAACAGACTACTAAAGAGATCATCATTACTCAAAGAAAACCCCAAAAACCAATGCATGATAGGAATAAACAGGTAACTTTCTTTGGAGTGGAAGCGGAGAGATCGCACCAGATGCCAATTCTAGATGTTATCACACCTGTGGTCACTGCAGCAGCAGGTGAATCCACTTTGTCCAAAAGGGATCTATTCCATTCAATTGCAAATGATCTAGATAAGACAGAGAACTGCAGCACGGGGACATAGCCGAGTTGGTCAGGTTGAGTGGTGATGAGTTTGCTATTTGGATGAATAAAGAAAGTCAAAAGTGTGAAAGATAAAAAACAAAAGGAGGAAGTGTGAAAAGTGAATGGGCCAAATTGAGGTGCATATGAAGACGTATGCTTTCTTCCAATTCATTAAATCGGGCTAATATGAATCAGGTGAATTGAGTTCTGCTTTTGGAAACTGGGTTAAGAAGGGGTGCACCGTTCCTGGAGGTACTGCAATACCAGGTCAATGCGTGGAGTGGACAGAGCAAGCTCTTTTTCCATCTCCCTGTTCTAAAAATCCATTTAATATATGGTCCCCAGATAGGGGACGTATCAGATATTAAACTGATAAGAACAGATTTTTGATTTAACAGCATCTTTATTATCATGCACTACTCACAAAAAGGTAACAAACCGTGTACAGTGCCGCAGCCCCGTACACACAGAAATATACAATCATTCTTACATAGCCATAGAGTACGACGCACTAAACTATACATCACGCTCCTATGCTATCCATAACACTCAAGCTGAAAGAAAAAGTTAGACAATAAATAACGACGAACCGGCGATTGGGGGGTGGGGGTAGGGGAAAAGGGGGATAGGGTGGGGAAATCACAGGCCCGAAGCTTTATTGAAAGACGCACATAACGGGAAAAGGAGGGAGGGGGCATTGAAGAGGTTTAAACCTCCTCCTCGGCGCTGTCGTCCGGACTGTCCATGATGGAATAGTCTCTGAGCAGGCTGTGGATCAGCCTGCGGCAATCCTGGATAGACATCCTCTCCCTCTTCAAGATGAGCCGGTTCCTGGCGACCCAAATAGCGTCCTTAAAGCAGTTCATAAGGCGCCAAGCCTCCTGGATGGCTCCAACGGTGTGAGTCCCAGGGAAGAGTCCATAAAGTACGGAATGGTATGATAGGCTCCCTCTGGGGACGGAGTTCCTCAGGTCATCCTCCAGGGCAACCAACAGGCGCTGTGCAAAACGGCAGTCCCAAAAGGCGTGCAGCGATGTTTCCTCCACGAAGGGGCACCTTGGGCAGTACCGGGTTTTGCACAGGTTCCGGGCGTGCATGAATGACCGGACGGGCAGTCCGCCCTGTATCGCCATCCATGACAAGTCCTTGTGCCCGTTGGTCAATCCAGCCGATGACACGTTTGTCCAAACAGTCTCCAGTGTGTCGTGATGAAGTCCTGGAATGTTCTCCATTTCGTCCTTGGCTCTGATGAGTTTGTGGATAGTCTTTGGCTTCCACAAATCAGGCTTGAGTCCCTCCAGTTGGTGTTCCCTCACAAACCGAACCACGTCTCCGTAGAACCATGGCGTCGTCCAGTTGTAGGGGAAGGAGCTGTCCCACTTGTCCCAGCCTAACCGTCTCCAAAGGGGGAGCAGGAAGAAGCGAGACATGGACCCACCCGCGGAACCTCTCTTGACTCGCAGAGTTCGGCGAACGCAGTCACATACGAAGGAGGATCGCAGGAGGGTGGGGATATCGGGTACGCCCTTCCCACCCTTGCGAGGATCCTTGTACATGATGCTCCGCTTTACTCTGTCCATCTTGGATCCCCAGACAAAACGAAACACCGTCCTGGTAATGGCCCTGCACACGGTGGCAAGGGGGGGCCAGGCCTGGGCCGTGTACTGCAGCACGGGCAGTACCTCGTTACGCAGGACCAGTGCTTTGCCCTCACAGGTGAGGCGTCTGAGGCTCCACAGACCGATCCGTTGGGTGATCTTGGTCAAGCGTTCCTCCCAGGACTTGAGGGCTGCTCCTTCCTTCCCGAACCAGACTCCAAGAACCTTGATGAAATCCGGCTGGATGCTGAAAGGGAAGGGGGCGGAAGAGGCCGGCTGCCAGTCCCCGAAGAGCATGGCTTCCGACTTCCCGCAGTTGACTTTGGCTCCCGAAGCCCGTCCGAAGGTCTCACAGGTCTGGACGAGGGTGTCGACTGAGCGCCGGTCCGCGCAGAAGACGGTCACGTCGTCCATGTAGAGCGAGCACTTGACCTCGAAGCGTTCTGGTCCTGGTGCGGTGATCCCTCTGATCTCTCCATTCCGCCGGATAGCCTCTGCAAAGAGTTCTATAACACAAACAAAAAGAAGAGGTGACAGAGGACAGCCTTGTCTGACCCCTGAGAGGACCGGGAAGGGGTCAGTCTTCCAGCCGTTTACCAACACCGAGCTGTGAATATCAAAATACATTAGTTGGACATACAAGCAAAACATGTTACCCAAACCTAACCTGTGCAGAGCTTTGCCCAGGAACTCATGGGAAACACGGTCGAAGGCCTTTTCCTGATCCAACGAGATCAGGGCTGCGTGCACCCGGCGGGCTTTGATGTACTCGACCGTGTCCCGCATGAGAGCCAGGCTGTCTGCGATGCGACGTCCGGGGATGCCGCAGGTCTGATCCGGGTGGATGATCCGTCCGATAACAGTCTTCAATCTCGTTGCCATCGTCTTGGCCAGGATCTTGTAGTCGACGTTCAGAAGGGTGATGGGACGCCAATTCTTCAGGTCGCACCTCTCTCCTTTACGCTTGTACAGGATCGTGACCATTCCTTCCCTCAGAGATGGAGGCATTCTGCCCTCCACCACCATCTCCTCATACAGCCCTAACAGGTCCGGACAGATTAGGTCTCCCAGCGCTACATAGAGCTCTGCTGGGAGGCCGTCACTGCCCGGTGTCCTGCCAGAGCTAAAGGATTTGGCGGCCGAGAGCAGCTCGTCCACCGTCAGAGGAACATCCATGGCCGCCGCGTCTGCAGGGTCAAGATGGTTAGTGATACCTGACAGGAACTTATCGGCGGCCTCGGGGTCAGTAGTCTTGCGGGCGTAGAGTTCGCTGTAGAAGTCGCTGACGACCTTCATCACGTTCTCTTTCCCGCGTCGCATGCTTCCACTCTCGTCTCGTAGTTCATTCATGGGCGTGTGACCGGCGTGGAGTTTCCTGAAAAAGAACGAGTTACATTTCTCACCCTTCTCCAGGTTCTCCACTTTGGAACGGAAGACAATTCGCTCGGACTCCTCCTCGAAGTGCCTTTTCAGGCTCCTCTTAGTCTCCTCCAGCTCCTCTCTCACGTCCCAGCCGCATCGAAGAAGGTCCTGCAGGGAACGCAGCTCACGCTGGAGTCTCCTGAAGTCCCTCCTCTTCAGACACGCCTGTTGTTGACTCTTTGCCTGAAAGAAGAAACGGAACTCGAGTTTAACGTATTCCCACCAGTCAGAAACAGACTGGAAGCCCGCCTTGTAGGCCCGCCACGTGGAGTAGGCAGCTCTAAGCTCCTCCAGAATCTCACCCTTTTCCAGCAGAGAGCAGTTCAGCTTCCAGGAGCCCGGGCCAATGGGGAAGCCATGGCCCAGCACACCTTGAAAGTGAATGGCTCTGTGGTCAGAGAAGAAGCAGGGGACCATCGAGTGCCCACTCCGCCCAACCGCCCGAGAGGTAAACACAAAGTCAATCCTGGAACGCAGCGAGCCATCGGATCGGCACCATGAATAGTTCACGGATCCGTGTCCGATGGAGCCAACAACGTCCACAAGAGAGGCTTCGGTCACCATCTCAATGAGCAGTTTGGATGTGACGTCCAACTTGGCAGCCGTTCCAGAACTGCGTCCATCCTCCTCAATCGGGCAGTTGAAATCCCCGGCCATCACTACCGTCCTGGCGGTAGCGAGCTGAGGGCGCAGGGCTTGGAGGAGCTCCAGTCGATCGCTCTTCACAGGAGAAGCGTACACATTGATGAACCTGACAGGTTCTCCCGCCCAGGTGCCATCCACGAGCAGTAACCTGCCGCAGACGATTTCCTGAACAGAGTCCAATGTGAAGGCGCTTCCCCTGATCAGCACGGCGACCCCCGCGGACCTACAGTCGCCTCCGCCGGACCAGTAGGATGGGCCATGGGTCCACTCCCTGGCCAGATGGTTGAAGGACCTAGAGGAGGGAAGGGAGCATTCCTGCAGGAAAAATACATCACTAGACTGAGTGTTAAGGAACGCAAAAATTGTCTGACGTCGGAACTTGTCTCTGATGCTCCTAACATTAATGGAAAAGATGTTAATGTTAGCAGTCATTGGAGGAAAGAGAAAGTTAGCGCAGGCGGTGTGCCTTAGTTACCACTCCGGTCGGGCGGTTCTTCCTCTTTGGCACCTGCTGGTAAGGGTATCTCCAGCAGACCCTCTTCTTCTAGCTGATCGAGCAGGGATGGTGCCTCAGTGGCTTCCGACTCCTCCATTTCTTCTTCGGCCACAAGGGACTCCACCATCTGCTCCAACACGTCCGGTTCTGGGAGGAGGCCATCCTCCTCTTCCTGGGGTGGATTGGGATCCACAATGAACAGCTTGGAAGGTTCTGCGACAGGACTATCTTCCACCTTCCTTTTCCTTTGGCCTGTACCTGAGGAGACAAGAGCTGGAAAATCCTCCTCGGTGAAAAGTGCAAGAGTGCTGAGGTCCTCTGCTCTCATGGTCTGGGGAGGGAGAGTGGGCTTTGGGGGGGGGGTGAGGAGACCAACTGAGGAGTAGGGAAATGAGGTGGAGGTAGTGGAATCCTCAGTAGGGTTGGCCGGGGGGGGAGGGGTTTGGACAGGGGTGACAGGGGGGGGGACCAGGGAGGGGGCAACAGTTTTCTTACCCTTTTTCCTGGACTCCGTGGCTGCTGGGGCATCGGCTGGAGCCACGGTCGCCGGGTTCTTGGCCGCCTTGTCCTTGGCCTCTGTGGCCTTGGTCGTAGCTGCCTTGGTCGACGAAGCTGCGACTACCCGATACTGGGTCACCGCGGCAACCCTTGCCCAGGATTTCTCCCGCTGTGGGCAGTCCTTGTAAAGGTGGTCCGCCTGTCCACATAGGTTGCAAGTCTTCTTCTTTGGGCAGTCCTTGGAGCTGTGTCCCGTCACCCGGCAAACCCTGCAGGCGTCCTCCTTGCAGGTCTTCATCGAATGCCCTTTCCCGCCACATTTCCTGCAGTTGTGTGGCATGTCCGGGTAGTAGATGAGACCAAAGGAGTTTCCCAGAGAGAATGTCGGGGGCAGGTGCTGGAGACCATCCTCGGATGCTGGTTCCCTGTAGAGTCGAACGGTTACTGACCACTTACCCGTCCAGAATCCGTTGCCGTTAAGGATGTGGGATGGCTCCCTCACCACTGTGCAGAGACGTCCCAGGAACGTGGAGATGTCTCTTCCTGGGGTGTGCGGGTTCCGCATGGAGACCGTGATCCTCTTCTCATCCCTCTGTATAGGACAGGATCCTAAAAAAGAATGAAAAGGGGAGTCCGGCATTGCTGCGTTCATCGCCTCCCAGTATCTCCTGCAGGCATTCACCGTGGCAAAGGTTACCAGAAAAATGCCAGTCATGAAGGTCTGGACACTCAGGGTTTCCGCCCTGGAGAAGCCCTGATCCAGAATCATCTTCTTGCAGAACACGTCGCTGGACATGTCCGGCAACCTACCATCCACCGCCTTTAGCTTCAGGGCGACCGTCTGCCGCATCCAAGGCTCCAGGGTTGGAGCCTTTTCAGGCGGCGTCCGGGCTCCCTCCGGCTGGCTGGCGTCGGAGGTAGGGGCCTCTTGGGCCGAAGAAGCCTCTGGATGAGCCTTCCTGGAGGTCCCTGGGTCCTGAGCCTTCTTGGCTGCCTTCTCTGGCTTGCTTGCCATGGCTGGTTCCTGCTTGAGTTCCCGGAGCTGGATCTTGGATTCTTCTCCGGGTGTCTTCTCCCGCTGTGTTCCTCCTCGAAGTTCCTCTGGTCTCCCCAAGTCTTCTCCGAGCCTTCGTCTTCTTGCTTCTTTCTGCCAAGCTCTTCTTCCGTCCGATCTCCCTCTTCCGGTCTCGGCTGGGCTTCGGAGCTCGTCTCCCTGATCGTATCTCGTCAAGTGTAGCTAGCTCAGTTTGTTCTGATAAGAACAGATACTACACTTGATCTTAGCCAAAAGGCCGAGAAGCGATAACCAGAATTGGTTTGGGCCTCGAGTGGCACCCTGGCCTATGCCGGACACATCTTAGGGAGAGAGAGCGAGAGGGAGACAAACCCACGCCTACACAAGACATTTTGTCACCCAAGCCAACCCTTGAAAAGGCTGCTTTGCAGAGCCAAAACAAGAAGAATGGTGCGTTTTGCAGCCGCCGCCCACTGCAATGAATCTGAATAACTCCTCCTTTAGGGCGCAAGCAACTCCCCTCCCCCTTGCAGTCTTTCCAATTCACGATACAAAAAGACGGACAGGACAGGTTGCCTGACTTTCCGTCACTGCCACCCTTTGCCATCCTTACCCGTAGAAAGCCCTTTCATCATCCCCAAACCCTAATCTTTTCCCTTTCCTTCCCAGCCCCCAAACCCTGCCCTCTGTACCTTTCTCACCACCCGCTTCCCTTCTCCTGTCATCCCCCTACCACCCGGGAAAAAAAGAGATTGCCCCCTCCTTCCACTAGCCCACCCTCCCACCCAAAGAACAACTTCTTCTGCGCAGCTTGTTTTCTAGGCAGCAGCGCTATTGTGATGTCATCGGGGGGCATTGTGACAAGCCGCCAGTGTTCCGTCTCTTCATGTTGTGCACAGTTCAAACGGAAAATACATCAACAGGCAGACTACAGAAAAGCTTACTATCAAAGGTTAGAGGGGGGCTTTCTCAGAGGGCTTTTTACAGTTTTTCTATTCCCAATTAGCCGTTTAAGTGTACTTATTGAAAGTAGTAATTCTTTCATAGGCCGCCCTTTCTTAGTATTTGACGTTCCTTATATTGCGGTATGAGGCTTCGCAGTAGGTTGCAAACATTCATCACCCATGACTGTCCCCAATTGAGCTCAGAAGCTCAATGTCTATCATGACCTCTCTTTTAGAATGTCCAAGAGCAAGCAAACTATTCCTCCAGGAGAGGGCGCCAACAGACTACTAAAGAGATCATCATTACTCAAAGAAAACCCCAAAAACCAATGCATGATAGGAATAAACAGGTAACTTTCTTTGGAGTGGAAGCGGAGAGATCGCACCAGATGCCAATTCTAGATGTTATCACACCTGTGGTCACTGCAGCAGCAGGTGAATCCACTTTGTCCAAAAGGGATCTATTCCATTCAATTGCAAATGATCTAGATAAGACAGAGAACTGCAGCACGGGGACATAGCCGAGTTGGTCAGGTTGAGTGGTGATGAGTTTGCTATTTGGATGAATAAAGAAAGTCAAAAGTGTGAAAGATAAAAAACAAAAGGAGGAAGTGTGAAAAGTGAATGGGCCAAATTGAGGTGCATATGAAGACGTATGCTTTCTTCCAATTCATTAAATCGGGCTAATATGAATCAGGTGAATTGAGTTCTGCTTTTGGAAACTGGGTTAAGAAGGGGTGCACCGTTCCTGGAGGTACTGCAATACCAGGTCAATGCGTGGAGTGGACAGAGCAAGCTCTTTTTCCATCTCCCTGTTCTAAAAATCCATTTAATATATGGTCCCCAGATAGGGGACGTATCAGATATTAAACTGATAAGAACAGATACTACACTTGATCTTAGCCAAAAGGCCGAGAAGCGATAACCAGAATTGGTTTGGGCCTCGAGTGGCACCCTGGCCTATGCCGGACACATCTTAGGGAGAGAGAGCGAGAGGGAGACAAACCCACGCCTACACAAGACATTTTGTCACCCAAGCCAACCCTTGAAAAGGCTGCTTTGCAGAGCCAAAACAAGAAGAATGGTGCGTTTTGCAGCCGCCGCCCACTGCAATGAATCTGAATAACTCCTCCTTTAGGGCGCAAGCAACTCCCCTCCCCCTTGCAGTCTTTCCAATTCACGATACAAAAAGACGGACAGGACAGGTTGCCTGACTTTCCGTCACTGCCACCCTTTGCCATCCTTACCCGTAGAAAGCCCTTTCATCATCCCCAAACCCTAATCTTTTCCCTTTCCTTCCCAGCCCCCAAACCCTGCCCTCTGTACCTTTCTCACCACCCGCTTCCCTTCTCCTGTCATCCCCCTACCACCCGGGAAAAAAAGAGATTGCCCCCTCCTTCCACTAGCCCACCCTCCCACCCAAAGAACAACTTCTTCTGCGCAGCTTGTTTTCTAGGCAGCAGCGCTATTGTGATGTCATCGGGGGGCATTGTGACAAGCCGCCAGTGTTCCGTCTCTTCATGTTGTGCACAGTTCAAACGGAAAATACATCAACAGGCAGACTACAGAAAAGCTTACTATCAAAGGTTAGAGGGGGGCTTTCTCAGAGGGCTTTTTACAGTTTTTCTATTCCCAATTAGCCGTTTAAGTGTACTTATTGAAAGTAGTAATTCTTTCATAGGCCGCCCTTTCTTAGTATTTGACGTTCCTTATATTGCGGTATGAGGCTTCGCAGTAGGTTGCAAACATTCATCACCCATGACTGTCCCCAATTGAGCTCAGAAGCTCAATGTCTATCATGACCTCTCTTTTAGAATGTCCAAGAGCAAGCAAACTATTCCTCCAGGAGAGGGCGCCAACAGACTACTAAAGAGATCATCATTACTCAAAGAAAACCCCAAAAACCAATGCATGATAGGAATAAACAGGTAACTTTCTTTGGAGTGGAAGCGGAGAGATCGCACCAGATGCCAATTCTAGATGTTATCACACCTGTGGTCACTGCAGCAGCAGGTGAATCCACTTTGTCCAAAAGGGATCTATTCCATTCAATTGCAAATGATCTAGATAAGACAGAGAACTGCAGCACGGGGACATAGCCGAGTTGGTCAGGTTGAGTGGTGATGAGTTTGCTATTTGGATGAATAAAGAAAGTCAAAAGTGTGAAAGATAAAAAACAAAAGGAGGAAGTGTGAAAAGTGAATGGGCCAAATTGAGGTGCATATGAAGACGTATGCTTTCTTCCAATTCATTAAATCGGGCTAATATGAATCAGGTGAATTGAGTTCTGCTTTTGGAAACTGGGTTAAGAAGGGGTGCACCGTTCCTGGAGGTACTGCAATACCAGGTCAATGCGTGGAGTGGACAGAGCAAGCTCTTTTTCCATCTCCCTGTTCTAAAAATCCATTTAATATATGGTCCCCAGATAGGGGACGTATCAGATATTAAACTGATAAGAACAGATACTACACTTGATCTTAGCCAAAAGGCCGAGAAGCGATAACCAGAATTGGTTTGGGCCTCGAGTGGCACCCTGGCCTATGCCGGACACATCTTAGGGAGAGAGAGCGAGAGGGAGACAAACCCACGCCTACACAAGACATTTTGTCACCCAAGCCAACCCTTGAAAAGGCTGCTTTGCAGAGCCAAAACAAGAAGAATGGTGCGTTTTGCAGCCGCCGCCCACTGCAATGAATCTGAATAACTCCTCCTTTAGGGCGCAAGCAACTCCCCTCCCCCTTGCAGTCTTTCCAATTCACGATACAAAAAGACGGACAGGACAGGTTGCCTGACTTTCCGTCACTGCCACCCTTTGCCATCCTTACCCGTAGAAAGCCCTTTCATCATCCCCAAACCCTAATCTTTTCCCTTTCCTTCCCAGCCCCCAAACCCTGCCCTCTGTACCTTTCTCACCACCCGCTTCCCTTCTCCTGTCATCCCCCTACCACCCGGGAAAAAAAGAGATTGCCCCCTCCTTCCACTAGCCCACCCTCCCACCCAAAGAACAACTTCTTCTGCGCAGCTTGTTTTCTAGGCAGCAGCGCTATTGTGATGTCATCGGGGGGCATTGTGACAAGCCGCCAGTGTTCCGTCTCTTCATGTTGTGCACAGTTCAAACGGAAAATACATCAACAGGCAGACTACAGAAAAGCTTACTATCAAAGGTTAGAGGGGGGCTTTCTCAGAGGGCTTTTTACAGTTTTTCTATTCCCAATTAGCCGTTTAAGTGTACTTATTGAAAGTAGTAATTCTTTCATAGGCCGCCCTTTCTTAGTATTTGACGTTCCTTATATTGCGGTATGAGGCTTCGCAGTAGGTTGCAAACATTCATCACCCATGACTGTCCCCAATTGAGCTCAGAAGCTCAATGTCTATCATGACCTCTCTTTTAGAATGTCCAAGAGCAAGCAAACTATTCCTCCAGGAGAGGGCGCCAACAGACTACTAAAGAGATCATCATTACTCAAAGAAAACCCCAAAAACCAATGCATGATAGGAATAAACAGGTAACTTTCTTTGGAGTGGAAGCGGAGAGATCGCACCAGATGCCAATTCTAGATGTTATCACACCTGTGGTCACTGCAGCAGCAGGTGAATCCACTTTGTCCAAAAGGGATCTATTCCATTCAATTGCAAATGATCTAGATAAGACAGAGAACTGCAGCACGGGGACATAGCTGAGTTGGTCAGGTTGAGTGGTGATGAGTTTGCTATTTGGATGAATAAAGAAAGTCAAAAGTGTGAAAGATAAAAAACAAAAGGAGGAAGTGTGAAAAGTGAATGGGCCAAATTGAGGTGCATATGAAGACGTATGCTTTCTTCCAATTCATTAAATCGGGCTAATATGAATCAGGTGAATTGAGTTCTGCTTTTGGAAACTGGGTTAAGAAGGGGTGCACCGTTCCTGGAGGTACTGCAATACCAGGTCAATGCGTGGAGTGGACAGAGCAAGCTCTTTTTCCATCTCCCTGTTCTAAAAATCCATTTAATATATGGTCCCCAGATAGGGGACGTATCAGATATTAAACTGATAAGAACAGATACTACACTTGATCTTAGCCAAAAGGCCGAGAAGCGATAACCAGAATTGGTTTGGGCCTCGAGTGGCACCCTGGCCTATGCCGGACACATCTTAGGGAGAGAGAGCGAGAGGGAGACAAACCCACGCCTACACAAGACATTTTGTCACCCAAGCCAACCCTTGAAAAGGCTGCTTTGCAGAGCCAAAACAAGAAGAATGGTGCGTTTTGCAGCCGCCGCCCACTGCAATGAATCTGAATAACTCCTCCTTTAGGGCGCAAGCAACTCCCCTCCCCCTTGCAGTCTTTCCAATTCACGATACAAAAAGACGGACAGGACAGGTTGCCTGACTTTCCGTCACTGCCACCCTTTGCCATCCTTACCCGTAGAAAGCCCTTTCATCATCCCCAAACCCTAATCTTTTCCCTTTCCTTCCCAGCCCCCAAACCCTGCCCTCTGTACCTTTCTCACCACCCGCTTCCCTTCTCCTGTCATCCCCCTACCACCCGGGAAAAAAAGAGATTGCCCCCTCCTTCCACTAGCCCACCCTCCCACCCAAAGAACAACTTCTTCTGCGCAGCTTGTTTTCTAGGCAGCAGCGCTATTGTGATGTCATCGGGGGGCATTGTGACAAGCCGCCAGTGTTCCGTCTCTTCATGTTGTGCACAGTTCAAACGGAAAATACATCAACAGGCAGACTACAGAAAAGCTTACTATCAAAGGTTAGAGGGGGGCTTTCTCAGAGGGCTTTTTACAGTTTTTCTATTCCCAATTAGCCGTTTAAGTGTACTTATTGAAAGTAGTAATTCTTTCATAGGCCGCCCTTTCTTAGTATTTGACGTTCCTTATATTGCGGTATGAGGCTTCGCAGTAGGTTGCAAACATTCATCACCCATGACTGTCCCCAATTGAGCTCAGAAGCTCAATGTCTATCATGACCTCTCTTTTAGAATGTCCAAGAGCAAGCAAACTATTCCTCCAGGAGAGGGCGCCAACAGACTACTAAAGAGATCATCATTACTCAAAGAAAACCCCAAAAACCAATGCATGATAGGAATAAACAGGTAACTTTCTTTGGAGTGGAAGCGGAGAGATCGCACCAGATGCCAATTCTAGATGTTATCACACCTGTGGTCACTGCAGCAGCAGGTGAATCCACTTTGTCCAAAAGGGATCTATTCCATTCAATTGCAAATGATCTAGATAAGACAGAGAACTGCAGCACGGGGACATAGCCGAGTTGGTCAGGTTGAGTGGTGATGAGTTTGCTATTTGGATGAATAAAGAAAGTCAAAAGTGTGAAAGATAAAAAACAAAAGGAGGAAGTGTGAAAAGTGAATGGGCCAAATTGAGGTGCATATGAAGACGTATGCTTTCTTCCAATTCATTAAATCGGGCTAATATGAATCAGGTGAATTGAGTTCTGCTTTTGGAAACTGGGTTAAGAAGGGGTGCACCGTTCCTGGAGGTACTGCAATACCAGGTCAATGCGTGGAGTGGACAGAGCAAGCTCTTTTTCCATCTCCCTGTTCTAAAAATCCATTTAATATATGGTCCCCAGATAGGGGACGTATCAGATATTAAACTGATAAGAACAGATACTACACTTGATCTTAGCCAAAAGGCCGAGAAGCGATAACCAGAATTGGTTTGGGCCTCGAGTGGCACCCTGGCCTATGCCGGACACATCTTAGGGAGAGAGAGCGAGAGGGAGACAAACCCACGCCTACACAAGACATTTTGTCACCCAAGCCAACCCTTGAAAAGGCTGCTTTGCAGAGCCAAAACAAGAAGAATGGTGCGTTTTGCAGCCGCCGCCCACTGCAATGAATCTGAATAACTCCTCCTTTAGGGCGCAAGCAACTCCCCTCCCCCTTGCAGTCTTTCCAATTCACGATACAAAAAGACGGACAGGACAGGTTGCCTGACTTTCCGTCACTGCCACCCTTTGCCATCCTTACCCGTAGAAAGCCCTTTCATCATCCCCAAACCCTAATCTTTTCCCTTTCCTTCCCAGCCCCCAAACCCTGCCCTCTGTACCTTTCTCACCACCCGCTTCCCTTCTCCTGTCATCCCCCTACCACCCGGGAAAAAAAGAGATTGCCCCCTCCTTCCACTAGCCCACCCTCCCACCCAAAGAACAACTTCTTCTGCGCAGCTTGTTTTCTAGGCAGCAGCGCTATTGTGATGTCATCGGGGGGCATTGTGACAAGCCGCCAGTGTTCCGTCTCTTCATGTTGTGCACAGTTCAAACGGAAAATACATCAACAGGCAGACTACAGAAAAGCTTACTATCAAAGGTTAGAGGGGGGCTTTCTCAGAGGGCTTTTTACAGTTTTTCTATTCCCAATTAGCCGTTTAAGTGTACTTATTGAAAGTAGTAATTCTTTCATAGGCCGCCCTTTCTTAGTATTTGACGTTCCTTATATTGCGGTATGAGGCTTCGCAGTAGGTTGCAAACATTCATCACCCATGACTGTCCCCAATTGAGCTCAGAAGCTCAATGTCTATCATGACCTCTCTTTTAGAATGTCCAAGAGCAAGCAAACTATTCCTCCAGGAGAGGGCGCCAACAGACTACTAAAGAGATCATCATTACTCAAAGAAAACCCCAAAAACCAATGCATGATAGGAATAAACAGGTAACTTTCTTTGGAGTGGAAGCGGAGAGATCGCACCAGATGCCAATTCTAGATGTTATCACACCTGTGGTCACTGCAGCAGCAGGTGAATCCACTTTGTCCAAAAGGGATCTATTCCATTCAATTGCAAATGATCTAGATAAGACAGAGAACTGCAGCACGGGGACATAGCCGAGTTGGTCAGGTTGAGTGGTGATGAGTTTGCTATTTGGATGAATAAAGAAAGTCAAAAGTGTGAAAGATAAAAAACAAAAGGAGGAAGTGTGAAAAGTGAATGGGCCAAATTGAGGTGCATATGAAGACGTATGCTTTCTTCCAATTCATTAAATCGGGCTAATATGAATCAGGTGAATTGAGTTCTGCTTTTGGAAACTGGGTTAAGAAGGGGTGCACCGTTCCTGGAGGTACTGCAATACCAGGTCAATGCGTGGAGTGGACAGAGCAAGCTCTTTTTCCATCTCCCTGTTCTAAAAATCCATTTAATATATGGTCCCCAGATAGGGGACGTATCAGATATTAAACTGATAAGAACAGATACTACACTTGATCTTAGCCAAAAGGCCGAGAAGCGATAACCAGAATTGGTTTGGGCCTCGAGTGGCACCCTGGCCTATGCCGGACACATCTTAGGGAGAGAGAGCGAGAGGGAGACAAACCCACGCCTACACAAGACATTTTGTCACCCAAGCCAACCCTTGAAAAGGCTGCTTTGCAGAGCCAAAACAAGAAGAATGGTGCGTTTTGCAGCCGCCGCCCACTGCAATGAATCTGAATAACTCCTCCTTTAGGGCGCAAGCAACTCCCCTCCCCCTTGCAGTCTTTCCAATTCACGATACAAAAAGACGGACAGGACAGGTTGCCTGACTTTCCGTCACTGCCACCCTTTGCCATCCTTACCCGTAGAAAGCCCTTTCATCATCCCCAAACCCTAATCTTTTCCCTTTCCTTCCCAGCCCCCAAACCCTGCCCTCTGTACCTTTCTCACCACCCGCTTCCCTTCTCCTGTCATCCCCCTACCACCCGGGAAAAAAAGAGATTGCCCCCTCCTTCCACTAGCCCACCCTCCCACCCAAAGAACAACTTCTTCTGCGCAGCTTGTTTTCTAGGCAGCAGCGCTATTGTGATGTCATCGGGGGGCATTGTGACAAGCCGCCAGTGTTCCGTCTCTTCATGTTGTGCACAGTTCAAACGGAAAATACATCAACAGGCAGACTACAGAAAAGCTTACTATCAAAGGTTAGAGGGGGGCTTTCTCAGAGGGCTTTTTACAGTTTTTCTATTCCCAATTAGCCGTTTAAGTGTACTTATTGAAAGTAGTAATTCTTTCATAGGCCGCCCTTTCTTAGTATTTGACGTTCCTTATATTGCGGTATGAGGCTTCGCAGTAGGTTGCAAACATTCATCACCCATGACTGTCCCCAATTGAGCTCAGAAGCTCAATGTCTATCATGACCTCTCTTTTAGAATGTCCAAGAGCAAGCAAACTAT
Organism: Anomaloglossus baeobatrachus; assembly: GCF_048569485.1. Lineage (NCBI taxonomy): Eukaryota > Metazoa > Chordata > Amphibia > Anura > Aromobatidae > Anomaloglossus > Anomaloglossus baeobatrachus. The sequence continues at coordinate 17,851 of NW_027442741.1, forward strand.
TCCTCCAGGAGAGGGCGCCAACAGACTACTAAAGAGATCATCATTACTCAAAGAAAACCCCAAAAACCAATGCATGATAGGAATAAACAGGTAACTTTCTTTGGAGTGGAAGCGGAGAGATCGCACCAGATGCCAATTCTAGATGTTATCACACCTGTGGTCACTGCAGCAGCAGGTGAATCCACTTTGTCCAAAAGGGATCTATTCCATTCAATTGCAAATGATCTAGATAAGACAGAGAACTGCAGCACGGGGACATAGCCGAGTTGGTCAGGTTGAGTGGTGATGAGTTTGCTATTTGGATGAATAAAGAAAGTCAAAAGTGTGAAAGATAAAAAACAAAAGGAGGAAGTGTGAAAAGTGAATGGGCCAAATTGAGGTGCATATGAAGACGTATGCTTTCTTCCAATTCATTAAATCGGGCTAATATGAATCAGGTGAATTGAGTTCTGCTTTTGGAAACTGGGTTAAGAAGGGGTGCACCGTTCCTGGAGGTACTGCAATACCAGGTCAATGCGTGGAGTGGACAGAGCAAGCTCTTTTTCCATCTCCCTGTTCTAAAAATCCATTTAATATATGGTCCCCAGATAGGGGACGTATCAGATATTAAACTGATAAGAACAGATACTACACTTGATCTTAGCCAAAAGGCCGAGAAGCGATAACCAGAATTGGTTTGGGCCTCGAGTGGCACCCTGGCCTATGCCGGACACATCTTAGGGAGAGAGAGCGAGAGGGAGACAAACCCACGCCTACACAAGACATTTTGTCACCCAAGCCAACCCTTGAAAAGGCTGCTTTGCAGAGCCAAAACAAGAAGAATGGTGCGTTTTGCAGCCGCCGCCCACTGCAATGAATCTGAATAACTCCTCCTTTAGGGCGCAAGCAACTCCCCTCCCCCTTGCAGTCTTTCCAATTCACGATACAAAAAGACGGACAGGACAGGTTGCCTGACTTTCCGTCACTGCCACCCTTTGCCATCCTTACCCGTAGAAAGCCCTTTCATCATCCCCAAACCCTAATCTTTTCCCTTTCCTTCCCAGCCCCCAAACCCTGCCCTCTGTACCTTTCTCACCACCCGCTTCCCTTCTCCTGTCATCCCCCTACCACCCGGGAAAAAAAGAGATTGCCCCCTCCTTCCACTAGCCCACCCTCCCACCCAAAGAACAACTTCTTCTGCGCAGCTTGTTTTCTAGGCAGCAGCGCTATTGTGATGTCATCGGGGGGCATTGTGACAAGCCGCCAGTGTTCCGTCTCTTCATGTTGTGCACAGTTCAAACGGAAAATACATCAACAGGCAGACTACAGAAAAGCTTACTATCAAAGGTTAGAGGGGGGCTTTCTCAGAGGGCTTTTTACAGTTTTTCTATTCCCAATTAGCCGTTTAAGTGTACTTATTGAAAGTAGTAATTCTTTCATAGGCCGCCCTTTCTTAGTATTTGACGTTCCTTATATTGCGGTATGAGGCTTCGCAGTAGGTTGCAAACATTCATCACCCATGACTGTCCCCAATTGAGCTCAGAAGCTCAATGTCTATCATGACCTCTCTTTTAGAATGTCCAAGAGCAAGCAAACTATTCCTCCAGGAGAGGGCGCCAACAGACTACTAAAGAGATCATCATTACTCAAAGAAAACCCCAAAAACCAATGCATGATAGGAATAAACAGGTAACTTTCTTTGGAGTGGAAGCGGAGAGATCGCACCAGATGCCAATTCTAGATGTTATCACACCTGTGGTCACTGCAGCAGCAGGTGAATCCACTTTGTCCAAAAGGGATCTATTCCATTCAATTGCAAATGATCTAGATAAGACAGAGAACTGCAGCACGGGGACATAGCCGAGTTGGTCAGGTTGAGTGGTGATGAGTTTGCTATTTGGATGAATAAAGAAAGTCAAAAGTGTGAAAGATAAAAAACAAAAGGAGGAAGTGTGAAAAGTGAATGGGCCAAATTGAGGTGCATATGAAGACGTATGCTTTCTTCCAATTCATTAAATCGGGCTAATATGAATCAGGTGAATTGAGTTCTGCTTTTGGAAACTGGGTTAAGAAGGGGTGCACCGTTCCTGGAGGTACTGCAATACCAGGTCAATGCGTGGAGTGGACAGAGCAAGCTCTTTTTCCATCTCCCTGTTCTAAAAATCCATTTAATATATGGTCCCCAGATAGGGGACGTATCAGATATTAAACTGATAAGAACAGATACTACACTTGATCTTAGCCAAAAGGCCGAGAAGCGATAACCAGAATTGGTTTGGGCCTCGAGTGGCACCCTGGCCTATGCCGGACACATCTTAGGGAGAGAGAGCGAGAGGGAGACAAACCCACGCCTACACAAGACATTTTGTCACCCAAGCCAACCCTTGAAAAGGCTGCTTTGCAGAGCCAAAACAAGAAGAATGGTGCGTTTTGCAGCCGCCGCCCACTGCAATGAATCTGAATAACTCCTCCTTTAGGGCGCAAGCAACTCCCCTCCCCCTTGCAGTCTTTCCAATTCACGATACAAAAAGACGGACAGGACAGGTTGCCTGACTTTCCGTCACTGCCACCCTTTGCCATCCTTACCCGTAGAAAGCCCTTTCATCATCCCCAAACCCTAATCTTTTCCCTTTCCTTCCCAGCCCCCAAACCCTGCCCTCTGTACCTTTCTCACCACCCGCTTCCCTTCTCCTGTCATCCCCCTACCACCCGGGAAAAAAAGAGATTGCCCCCTCCTTCCACTAGCCCACCCTCCCACCCAAAGAACAACTTCTTCTGCGCAGCTTGTTTTCTAGGCAGCAGCGCTATTGTGATGTCATCGGGGGGCATTGTGACAAGCCGCCAGTGTTCCGTCTCTTCATGTTGTGCACAGTTCAAACGGAAAATACATCAACAGGCAGACTACAGAAAAGCTTACTATCAAAGGTTAGAGGGGGGCTTTCTCAGAGGGCTTTTTACAGTTTTTCTATTCCCAATTAGCCGTTTAAGTGTACTTATTGAAAGTAGTAATTCTTTCATAGGCCGCCCTTTCTTAGTATTTGACGTTCCTTATATTGCGGTATGAGGCTTCGCAGTAGGTTGCAAACATTCATCACCCATGACTGTCCCCAATTGAGCTCAGAAGCTCAATGTCTATCATGACCTCTCTTTTAGAATGTCCAAGAGCAAGCAAACTATTCCTCCAGGAGAGGGCGCCAACAGACTACTAAAGAGATCATCATTACTCAAAGAAAACCCCAAAAACCAATGCATGATAGGAATAAACAGGTAACTTTCTTTGGAGTGGAAGCGGAGAGATCGCACCAGATGCCAATTCTAGATGTTATCACACCTGTGGTCACTGCAGCAGCAGGTGAATCCACTTTGTCCAAAAGGGATCTATTCCATTCAATTGCAAATGATCTAGATAAGACAGAGAACTGCAGCACGGGGACATAGCCGAGTTGGTCAGGTTGAGTGGTGATGAGTTTGCTATTTGGATGAATAAAGAAAGTCAAAAGTGTGAAAGATAAAAAACAAAAGGAGGAAGTGTGAAAAGTGAATGGGCCAAATTGAGGTGCATATGAAGACGTATGCTTTCTTCCAATTCATTAAATCGGGCTAATATGAATCAGGTGAATTGAGTTCTGCTTTTGGAAACTGGGTTAAGAAGGGGTGCACCGTTCCTGGAGGTACTGCAATACCAGGTCAATGCGTGGAGTGGACAGAGCAAGCTCTTTTTCCATCTCCCTGTTCTAAAAATCCATTTAATATATGGTCCCCAGATAGGGGACGTATCAGATATTAAACTGATAAGAACAGATACTACACTTGATCTTAGCCAAAAGGCCGAGAAGCGATAACCAGAATTGGTTTGGGCCTCGAGTGGCACCCTGGCCTATGCCGGACACATCTTAGGGAGAGAGAGCGAGAGGGAGACAAACCCACGCCTACACAAGACATTTTGTCACCCAAGCCAACCCTTGAAAAGGCTGCTTTGCAGAGCCAAAACAAGAAGAATGGTGCGTTTTGCAGCCGCCGCCCACTGCAATAAATCTGAATAACTCCTCCTTTAGGGCGCAAGCAACTCCCCTCCCCCTTGCAGTCTTTCCAATTCACGATACAAAAAGACGGACAGGACAGGTTGCCTGACTTTCCGTCACTGCCACCCTTTGCCATCCTTACCCGTAGAAAGCCCTTTCATCATCCCCAAACCCTAATCTTTTCCCTTTCCTTCCCAGCCCCCAAACCCTGCCCTCTGTACCTTTCTCACCACCCGCTTCCCTTCTCCTGTCATCCCCCTACCACCCGGGAAAAAAAGAGATTGCCCCCTCCTTCCACTAGCCCACCCTCCCACCCAAAGAACAACTTCTTCTGCGCAGCTTGTTTTCTAGGCAGCAGCGCTATTGTGATGTCATCGGGGGGCATTGTGACAAGCCGCCAGTGTTCCGTCTCTTCATGTTGTGCACAGTTCAAACGGAAAATACATCAACAGGCAGACTACAGAAAAGCTTACTATCAAAGGTTAGAGGGGGGCTTTCTCAGAGGGCTTTTTACAGTTTTTCTATTCCCAATTAGCCGTTTAAGTGTACTTATTGAAAGTAGTAATTCTTTCATAGGCCGCCCTTTCTTAGTATTTGACGTTCCTTATATTGCGGTATGAGGCTTCGCAGTAGGTTGCAAACATTCATCACCCATGACTGTCCCCAATTGAGCTCAGAAGCTCAATGTCTATCATGACCTCTCTTTTAGAATGTCCAAGAGCAAGCAAACTATTCCTCCAGGAGAGGGCGCCAACAGACTACTAAAGAGATCATCATTACTCAAAGAAAACCCCAAAAACCAATGCATGATAGGAATAAACAGGTAACTTTCTTTGGAGTGGAAGCGGAGAGATCGCACCAGATGCCAATTCTAGATGTTATCACACCTGTGGTCACTGCAGCAGCAGGTGAATCCACTTTGTCCAAAAGGGATCTATTCCATTCAATTGCAAATGATCTAGATAAGACAGAGAACTGCAGCACGGGGACATAGCCGAGTTGGTCAGGTTGAGTGGTGATGAGTTTGCTATTTGGATGAATAAAGAAAGTCAAAAGTGTGAAAGATAAAAAACAAAAGGAGGAAGTGTGAAAAGTGAATGGGCCAAATTGAGGTGCATATGAAGACGTATGCTTTCTTCCAATTCATTAAATCGGGCTAATATGAATCAGGTGAATTGAGTTCTGCTTTTGGAAACTGGGTTAAGAAGGGGTGCACCGTTCCTGGAGGTACTGCAATACCAGGTCAATGCGTGGAGTGGACAGAGCAAGCTCTTTTTCCATCTCCCTGTTCTAAAAATCCATTTAATATATGGTCCCCAGATAGGGGACGTATCAGATATTAAACTGATAAGAACAGATACTACACTTGATCTTAGCCAAAAGGCCGAGAAGCGATAACCAGAATTGGTTTGGGCCTCGAGTGGCACCCTGGCCTATGCCGGACACATCTTAGGGAGAGAGAGCGAGAGGGAGACAAACCCACGCCTACACAAGACATTTTGTCACCCAAGCCAACCCTTGAAAAGGCTGCTTTGCAGAGCCAAAACAAGAAGAATGGTGCGTTTTGCAGCCGCCGCCCACTGCAATGAATCTGAATAACTCCTCCTTTAGGGCGCAAGCAACTCCCCTCCCCCTTGCAGTCTTTCCAATTCACGATACAAAAAGACGGACAGGACAGGTTGCCTGACTTTCCGTCACTGCCACCCTTTGCCATCCTTACCCGTAGAAAGCCCTTTCATCATCCCCAAACCCTAATCTTTTCCCTTTCCTTCCCAGCCCCCAAACCCTGCCCTCTGTACCTTTCTCACCACCCGCTTCCCTTCTCCTGTCATCCCCCTACCACCCGGGAAAAAAAGAGATTGCCCCCTCCTTCCACTAGCCCACCCTCCCACCCAAAGAACAACTTCTTCTGCGCAGCTTGTTTTCTAGGCAGCAGCGCTATTGTGATGTCATCGGGGGGCATTGTGACAAGCCGCCAGTGTTCCGTCTCTTCATGTTGTGCACAGTTCAAACGGAAAATACATCAACAGGCAGACTACAGAAAAGCTTACTATCAAAGGTTAGAGGGGGGCTTTCTCAGAGGGCTTTTTACAGTTTTTCTATTCCCAATTAGCCGTTTAAGTGTACTTATTGAAAGTAGTAATTCTTTCATAGGCCGCCCTTTCTTAGTATTTGACGTTCCTTATATTGCGGTATGAGGCTTCGCAGTAGGTTGCAAACATTCATCACCCATGACTGTCCCCAATTGAGCTCAGAAGCTCAATGTCTATCATGACCTCTCTTTTAGAATGTCCAAGAGCAAGCAAACTATTCCTCCAGGAGAGGGCGCCAACAGACTACTAAAGAGATCATCATTACTCAAAGAAAACCCCAAAAACCAATGCATGATAGGAATAAACAGGTAACTTTCTTTGGAGTGGAAGCGGAGAGATCGCACCAGATGCCAATTCTAGATGTTATCACACCTGTGGTCACTGCAGCAGCAGGTGAATCCACTTTGTCCAAAAGGGATCTATTCCATTCAATTGCAAATGATCTAGATAAGACAGAGAACTGCAGCACGGGGACATAGCCGAGTTGGTCAGGTTGAGTGGTGATGAGTTTGCTATTTGGATGAATAAAGAAAGTCAAAAGTGTGAAAGATAAAAAACAAAAGGAGGAAGTGTGAAAAGTGAATGGGCCAAATTGAGGTGCATATGAAGACGTATGCTTTCTTCCAATTCATTAAATCGGGCTAATATGAATCAGGTGAATTGAGTTCTGCTTTTGGAAACTGGGTTAAGAAGGGGTGCACCGTTCCTGGAGGTACTGCAATACCAGGTCAATGCGTGGAGTGGACAGAGCAAGCTCTTTTTCCATCTCCCTGTTCTAAAAATCCATTTAATATATGGTCCCCAGATAGGGGACGTATCAGATATTAAACTGATAAGAACAGATACTACACTTGATCTTAGCCAAAAGGCCGAGAAGCGATAACCAGAATTGGTTTGGGCCTCGAGTGGCACCCTGGCCTATGCCGGACACATCTTAGGGAGAGAGAGCGAGAGGGAGACAAACCCACGCCTACACAAGACATTTTGTCACCCAAGCCAACCCTTGAAAAGGCTGCTTTGCAGAGCCAAAACAAGAAGAATGGTGCGTTTTGCAGCCGCCGCCCACTGCAATGAATCTGAATAACTCCTCCTTTAGGGCGCAAGCAACTCCCCTCCCCCTTGCAGTCTTTCCAATTCACGATACAAAAAGACGGACAGGACAGGTTGCCTGACTTTCCGTCACTGCCACCCTTTGCCATCCTTACCCGTAGAAAGCCCTTTCATCATCCCCAAACCCTAATCTTTTCCCTTTCCTTCCCAGCCCCCAAACCCTGCCCTCTGTACCTTTCTCACCACCCGCTTCCCTTCTCCTGTCATCCCCCTACCACCCGGGAAAAAAAGAGATTGCCCCCTCCTTCCACTAGCCCACCCTCCCACCCAAAGAACAACTTCTTCTGCGCAGCTTGTTTTCTAGGCAGCAGCGCTATTGTGATGTCATCGGGGGGCATTGTGACAAGCCGCCAGTGTTCCGTCTCTTCATGTTGTGCACAGTTCAAACGGAAAATACATCAACAGGCAGACTACAGAAAAGCTTACTATCAAAGGTTAGAGGGGGGCTTTCTCAGAGGGCTTTTTACAGTTTTTCTATTCCCAATTAGCCGTTTAAGTGTACTTATTGAAAGTAGTAATTCTTTCATAGGCCGCCCTTTCTTAGTATTTGACGTTCCTTATATTGCGGTATGAGGCTTCGCAGTAGGTTGCAAACATTCATCACCCATGACTGTCCCCAATTGAGCTCAGAAGCTCAATGTCTATCATGACCTCTCTTTTAGAATGTCCAAGAGCAAGCAAACTATTCCTCCAGGAGAGGGCGCCAACAGACTACTAAAGAGATCATCATTACTCAAAGAAAACCCCAAAAACCAATGCATGATAGGAATAAACAGGTAACTTTCTTTGGAGTGGAAGCGGAGAGATCGCACCAGATGCCAATTCTAGATGTTATCACACCTGTGGTCACTGCAGCAGCAGGTGAATCCACTTTGTCCAAAAGGGATCTATTCCATTCAATTGCAAATGATCTAGATAAGACAGAGAACTGCAGCACGGGGACATAGCCGAGTTGGTCAGGTTGAGTGGTGATGAGTTTGCTATTTGGATGAATAAAGAAAGTCAAAAGTGTGAAAGATAAAAAACAAAAGGAGGAAGTGTGAAAAGTGAATGGGCCAAATTGAGGTGCATATGAAGACGTATGCTTTCTTCCAATTCATTAAATCGGGCTAATATGAATCAGGTGAATTGAGTTCTGCTTTTGGAAACTGGGTTAAGAAGGGGTGCACCGTTCCTGGAGGTACTGCAATACCAGGTCAATGCGTGGAGTGGACAGAGCAAGCTCTTTTTCCATCTCCCTGTTCTAAAAATCCATTTAATATATGGTCCCCAGATAGGGGACGTATCAGATATTAAACTGATAAGAACAGATACTACACTTGATCTTAGCCAAAAGGCCGAGAAGCGATAACCAGAATTGGTTTGGGCCTCGAGTGGCACCCTGGCCTATGCCGGACACATCTTAGGGAGAGAGAGCGAGAGGGAGACAAACCCACGCCTACACAAGACATTTTGTCACCCAAGCCAACCCTTGAAAAGGCTGCTTTGCAGAGCCAAAACAAGAAGAATGGTGCGTTTTGCAGCCGCCGCCCACTGCAATGAATCTGAATAACTCCTCCTTTAGGGCGCAAGCAACTCCCCTCCCCCTTGCAGTCTTTCCAATTCACGATACAAAAAGACGGACAGGACAGGTTGCCTGACTTTCCGTCACTGCCACCCTTTGCCATCCTTACCCGTAGAAAGCCCTTTCATCATCCCCAAACCCTAATCTTTTCCCTTTCCTTCCCAGCCCCCAAACCCTGCCCTCTGTACCTTTCTCACCACCCGCTTCCCTTCTCCTGTCATCCCCCTACCACCCGGGAAAAAAAGAGATTGCCCCCTCCTTCCACTAGCCCACCCTCCCACCCAAAGAACAACTTCTGCGCAGCTTGTTTTCTAGGCAGCAGCGCTATTGTGATGTCATCGGGGGGCATTGTGACAAGCCGCCAGTGTTCCGTCTCTTCATGTTGTGCACAGTTCAAACGGAAAATACATCAACAGGCAGACTACAGAAAAGCTTACTATCAAAGGTTAGAGGGGGGCTTTCTCAGAGGGCTTTTTACAGTTTTTCTATTCCCAATTAGCCGTTTAAGTGTACTTATTGAAAGTAGTAATTCTTTCATAGGCCGCCCTTTCTTAGTATTTGACGTTCCTTATATTGCGGTATGAGGCTTCGCAGTAGGTTGCAAACATTCATCACCCATGACTGTCCCCAATTGAGCTCAGAAGCTCAATGTCTATCATGACCTCTCTTTTAGAATGTCCAAGAGCAAGCAAACTATTCCTCCAGGAGAGGGCGCCAACAGACTACTAAAGAGATCATCATTACTCAAAGAAAACCCCAAAAACCAATGCATGATAGGAATAAACAGGTAACTTTCTTTGGAGTGGAAGCGGAGAGATCGCACCAGATGCCAATTCTAGATGTTATCACACCTGTGGTCACTGCAGCAGCAGGTGAATCCACTTTGTCCAAAAGGGATCTATTCCATTCAATTGCAAATGATCTAGATAAGACAGAGAACTGCAGCACGGGGACATAGCCGAGTTGGTCAGGTTGAGTGGTGATGAGTTTGCTATTTGGATGAATAAAGAAAGTCAAAAGTGTGAAAGATAAAAAACAAAAGGAGGAAGTGTGAAAAGTGAATGGGCCAAATTGAGGTGCATATGAAGACGTATGCTTTCTTCCAATTCATTAAATCGGGCTAATATGAATCAGGTGAATTGAGTTCTGCTTTTGGAAACTGGGTTAAGAAGGGGTGCACCGTTCCTGGAGGTACTGCAATACCAGGTCAATGCGTGGAGTGGACAGAGCAAGCTCTTTTTCCATCTCCCTGTTCTAAAAATCCATTTAATATATGGTCCCCAGATAGGGGACGTATCAGATATTAAACTGATAAGAACAGATACTACACTTGATCTTAGCCAAAAGGCCGAGAAGCGATAACCAGAATTGGTTTGGGCCTCGAGTGGCACCCTGGCCTATGCCGGACACATCTTAGGGAGAGAGAGCGAGAGGGAGACAAACCCACGCCTACACAAGACATTTTGTCACCCAAGCCAACCCTTGAAAAGGCTGCTTTGCAGAGCCAAAACAAGAAGAATGGTGCGTTTTGCAGCCGCCGCCCACTGCAATGAATCTGAATAACTCCTCCTTTAGGGCGCAAGCAACTCCCCTCCCCCTTGCAGTCTTTCCAATTCACGATACAAAAAGACGGACAGGACAGGTTGCCTGACTTTCCGTCACTGCCACCCTTTGCCATCCTTACCCGTAGAAAGCCCTTTCATCATCCCCAAACCCTAATCTTTTCCCTTTCCTTCCCAGCCCCCAAACCCTGCCCTCTGTACCTTTCTCACCACCCGCTTCCCTTCTCCTGTCATCCCCCTACCACCCGGGAAAAAAAGAGATTGCCCCCTCCTTCCACTAGCCCACCCTCCCACCCAAAGAACAACTTCTTCTGCGCAGCTTGTTTTCTAGGCAGCAGCGCTATTGTGATGTCATCGGGGGGCATTGTGACAAGCCGCCAGTGTTCCGTCTCTTCATGTTGTGCACAGTTCAAACGGAAAATACATCAACAGGCAGACTACAGAAAAGCTTACTATCAAAGGTTAGAGGGGGGCTTTCTCAGAGGGCTTTTTACAGTTTTTCTATTCCCAATTAGCCGTTTAAGTGTACTTATTGAAAGTAGTAATTCTTTCATAGGCCGCCCTTTCTTAGTATTTGACGTTCCTTATATTGCGGTATGAGGCTTCGCAGTAGGTTGCAAACATTCATCACCCATGACTGTCCCCAATTGAGCTCAGAAGCTCAATGTCTATCATGACCTCTCTTTTAGAATGTCCAAGAGCAAGCAAACTATTCCTCCAGGAGAGGGCGCCAACAGACTACTAAAGAGATCATCATTACTCAAAGAAAACCCCAAAAACCAATGCATGATAGGAATAAACAGGTAACTTTCTTTGGAGTGGAAGCGGAGAGATCGCACCAGATGCCAATTCTAGATGTTATCACACCTGTGGTCACTGCAGCAACAGGTGAATCCACTTTGTCCAAAAGGGATCTATTCCATTCAATTGCAAATGATCTAGATAAGACAGAGAACTGCAGCACGGGGACATAGCCGAGTTGGTCAGGTTGAGTGGTGATGAGTTTGCTATTTGGATGAATAAAGAAAGTCAAAAGTGTGAAAGATAAAAAACAAAAGGAGGAAGTGTGAAAAGTGAATGGGCCAAATTGAGGTGCATATGAAGACGTATGCTTTCTTCCAATTCATTAAATCGGGCTAATATGAATCAGGTGAATTGAGTTCTGCTTTTGGAAACTGGGTTAAGAAGGGGTGCACCGTTCCTGGAGGTACTGCAATACCAGGTCAATGCGTGGAGTGGACAGAGCAAGCTCTTTTTCCATCTCCCTGTTCTAAAAATCCATTTAATATATGGTCCCCAGATAGGGGACGTATCAGATATTAAACTGATAAGAACAGATACTACACTTGATCTTAGCCAAAAGGCCGAGAAGCGATAACCAGAATTGGTTTGGGCCTCGAGTGGCACCCTGGCCTATGCCGGACACATCTTAGGGAGAGAGAGCGAGAGGGAGACAAACCCACGCCTACACAAGACATTTTGTCACCCAAGCCAACCCTTGAAAAGGCTGCTTTGCAGAGCCAAAACAAGAAGAATGGTGCGTTTTGCAGCCGCCGCCCACTACAATGAATCTGAATAACTCCTCCTTTAGGGCGCAAGCAACTCCCCTCCCCCTTGCAGTCTTTCCAATTCACGATACAAAAAGACGGACAGGACAGGTTGCCTGACTTTCCGTCACTGCCACCCTTTGCCATCCTTACCCGTAGAAAGCCCTTTCATCATCCCCAAACCCTAATCTTTTCCCTTTCCTTCCCAGCCCCCAAACCCTGCCCTCTGTACCTTTCTCACCACCCGCTTCCCTTCTCCTGTCATCCCCCTACCACCCGGGAAAAAAAGAGATTGCCCCCTCCTTCCACTAGCCCACCCTCCCACCCAAAGAACAACTTCTTCTGCGCAGCTTGTTTTCTAGGCAGCAGCGCTATTGTGATGTCATCGGGGGGCATTGTGACAAGCCGCCAGTGTTCCGTCTCTTCATGTTGTGCACAGTTCAAACGGAAAATACATCAACAGGCAGACTACAGAAAAGCTTACTATCAAAGGTTAGAGGGGGGCTTTCTCAGAGGGCTTTTTACAGTTTTTCTATTCCCAATTAGCCGTTTAAGTGTACTTATTGAAAGTAGTAATTCTTTCATAGGCCGCCCTTTCTTAGTATTTGACGTTCCTTATATTGCGGTATGAGGCTTCGCAGTAGGTTGCAAACATTCATCACCCATGACTGTCCCCAATTGAGCTCAGAAGCTCAATGTCTATCATGACCTCTCTTTTAGAATGTCCAAGAGCAAGCAAACTATTCCTCCAGGAGAGGGCGCCAACAGACTACTAAAGAGATCATCATTACTCAAAGAAAACCCCAAAAACCAATGCATGATAGGAATAAACAGGTAACTTTCTTTGGAGTGGAAGCGGAGAGATCGCACCAGATGCCAATTCTAGATGTTATCACACCTGTGGTCACTGCAGCAGCAGGTGAATCCACTTTGTCCAAAAGGGATCTATTCCATTCAATTGCAAATGATCTAGATAAGACAGAGAACTGCAGCACGGGGACATAGCCGAGTTGGTCAGGTTGAGTGGTGATGAGTTTGCTATTTGGATGAATAAAGAAAGTCAAAAGTGTGAAAGATAAAAAACAAAAGGAGGAAGTGTGAAAAGTGAATGGGCCAAATTGAGGTGCATATGAAGACGTATGCTTTCTTCCAATTCATTAAATCGGGCTAATATGAATCAGGTGAATTGAGTTCTGCTTTTGGAAACTGGGTTAAGAAGGGGTGCACCGTTCCTGGAGGTACTGCAATACCAGGTCAATGCGTGGAGTGGACAGAGCAAGCTCTTTTTCCATCTCCCTGTTCTAAAAATCTATTTAATATATGGTCCCCAGATAGGGGACGTATCAGATATTAAACTGATAAGAACAGATACTACACTTGATCTTAGCCAAAAGGCCGAGAAGCGATAACCAGAATTGGTTTGGGCCTCGAGTGGCACCCTGGCCTATGCCGGACACATCTTAGGGAGAGAGAGCGAGAGGGAGACAAACCCACGCCTACACAAGACATTTTGTCACCCAAGCCAACCCTTGAAAAGGCTGCTTTGCAGAGCCAAAACAAGAAGAATGGTGCGTTTTGCAGCCGCCGCCCACTGCAATGAATCTGAATAACTCCTCCTTTAGGGCGCAAGCAACTCCCCTCCCCCTTGCAGTCTTTCCAATTCACGATACAAAAAGACGGACAGGACAGGTTGCCTGACTTTCCGTCACTGCCACCCTTTGCCATCCTTACCCGTAGAAAGCCCTTTCATCATCCCCAAACCCTAATCTTTTCCCTTTCCTTCCCAGCCCCCAAACCCTGCCCTCTGTACCTTTCTCACCACCCGCTTCCCTTCTCCTGTCATCCCCCTACCACCCGGGAAAAAAAGAGATTGCCCCCTCCTTCCACTAGCCCACCCTCCCACCCAAAGAACAACTTCTTCTGCGCAGCTTGTTTTCTAGGCAGCAGCGCTATTGTGATGTCATCGGGGGGCATTGTGACAAGCCGCTAGTGTTCCGTCTCTTCATGTTGTGCACAGTTCAAACGGAAAATACATCAACAGGCAGACTACAGAAAAGCTTACTATCAAAGGTTAGAGGGGGGCTTTCTCAGAGGGCTTTTTACAGTTTTTCTATTCCCAATTAGCCGTTTAAGTGTACTTATTGAAAGTAGTAATTCTTTCATAGGCCGCCCTTTCTTAGTATTTGACGTTCCTTATATTGCGGTATGAGGCTTCGCAGTAGGTTGCAAACATTCATCACCCATGACTGTCCCCAATTGAGCTCAGAAGCTCAATGTCTATCATGACCTCTCTTTTAGAATGTCCAAGAGCAAGCAAACTATTCCTCCAGGAGAGGGCGCCAACAGACTACTAAAGAGATCATCATTACTCAAAGAAAACCCCAAAAACCAATGCATGATAGGAATAAACAGGTAACTTTCTTTGGAGTGGAAGCGGAGAGATCGCACCAGATGCCAATTCTAGATGTTATCACACCTGTGGTCACTGCAGCAGCAGGTGAATCCACTTTGTCCAAAAGGGATCTATTCCATTCAATTGCAAATGATCTAGATAAGACAGAGAACTGCAGCACGGGGACATAGCCGAGTTGGTCAGGTTGAGTGGTGATGAGTTTGCTATTTGGATGAATAAAGAAAGTCAAAAGTGTGAAAGATAAAAAACAAAAGGAGGAAGTGTGAAAAGTGAATGGGCCAAATTGAGGTGCATATGAAGACGTATGCTTTCTTCCAATTCATTAAATCGGGCTAATATGAATCAGGTGAATTGAGTTCTGCTTTTGGAAACTGGGTTAAGAAGGGGTGCACCGTTCCTGGAGGTACTGCAATACCAGGTCAATGCGTGGAGTGGACAGAGCAAGCTCTTTTTCCATCTCCCTGTTCTAAAAATCCATTTAATATATGGTCCCCAGATAGGGGACGTATCAGATATTAAACTGATAAGAACAGATACTACACTTGATCTTAGCCAAAAGGCCGAGAAGCGATAACCAGAATTGGTTTGGGCCTCGAGTGGCACCCTGGCCTATGCCGGACACATCTTAGGGAGAGAGAGCGAGAGGGAGACAAACCCACGCCTACACAAGACATTTTGTCACCCAAGCCAACCCTTGAAAAGGCTGCTTTGCAGAGCCAAAACAAGAAGAATGGTGCGTTTTGCAGCCGCCGCCCACTGCAATGAATCTGAATAACTCCTCCTTTAGGGCGCAAGCAACTCCCCTCCCCCTTGCAGTCTTTCCAATTCACGATACAAAAAGACGGACAGGACAGGTTGCCTGACTTTCCGTCACTGCCACCCTTTGCCATCCTTACCCGTAGAAAGCCCTTTCATCATCCCCAAACCCTAATCTTTTCCCTTTCCTTCCCAGCCCCCAAACCCTGCCCTCTGTACCTTTCTCACCACCCGCTTCCCTTCTCCTGTCATCCCCCTACCACCCGGGAAAAAAAGAGATTGCCCCCTCCTTCCACTAGCCCACCCTCCCACCCAAAGAACAACTTCTTCTGCGCAGCTTGTTTTCTAGGCAGCAGCGCTATTGTGATGTCATCGGGGGGCATTGTGACAAGCCGCCAGTGTTCCGTCTCTTCATGTTGTGCACAGTTCAAACGGAAAATACATCAACAGGCAGACTACAGAAAAGCTTACTATCAAAGGTTAGAGGGGGGCTTTCTCAGAGGGCTTTTTACAGTTTTTCTATTCCCAATTAGCCGTTTAAGTGTACTTATTGAAAGTAGTAATTCTTTCATAGGCCGCCCTTTCTTAGTATTTGACGTTCCTTATATTGCGGTATGAGGCTTCGCAGTAGGTTGCAAACATTCATCACCCATGACTGTCCCCAATTGAGCTCAGAAGCTCAATGTCTATCATGACCTCTCTTTTAGAATGTCCAAGAGCAAGCAAACTATTCCTCCAGGAGAGGGCGCCAACAGACTACTAAAGAGATCATCATTACTCAAAGAAAACCCCAAAAACCAATGCATGATAGGAATAAACAGGTAACTTTCTTTGGAGTGGAAGCGGAGAGATCGCACCAGATGCCAATTCTAGATGTTATCACACCTGTGGTCACTGCAGCAGCAGGTGAATCCACTTTGTCCAAAAGGGATCTATTCCATTCAATTGCAAATGATCTAGATAAGACAGAGAACTGCAGCACGGGGACATAGCCGAGTTGGTCAGGTTGAGTGGTGATGAGTTTGCTATTTGGATGAATAAAGAAAGTCAAAAGTGTGAAAGATAAAAAACAAAAGGAGGAAGTGTGAAAAGTGAATGGGCCAAATTGAGGTGCATATGAAGACGTATGCTTTCTTCCAATTCATTAAATCGGGCTAATATGAATCAGGTGAATTGAGTTCTGCTTTTGTTGGAAACTGGGTTAAGAAGGGGTGCACCGTTCCTGGAGGTACTGCAATACCAGGTCAATGCGTGGAGTGGACAGAGCAAGCTCTTTTTCCATCTCCCTGTTCTAAAAATCCATTTAATATATGGTCCCCAGATAGGGGACGTATCAGATATTAAACTGATAAGAACAGATACTACACTTGATCTTAGCCAAAAGGCCGAGAAGCGATAACCAGAATTGGTTTGGGCCTCGAGTGGCACCCTGGCCTATGCCGGACACATCTTAGGGAGAGAGAGCGAGAGGGAGACAAACCCACGCCTACACAAGACATTTTGTCACCCAAGCCAACCCTTGAAAAGGCTGCTTTGCAGAGCCAAAACAAGAAGAATGGTGCGTTTTGCAGCCGCCGCCCACTGCAATGAATCTGAATAACTCCTCCTTTAGGGCGCAAGCAACTCCCCTCCCCCTTGCAGTCTTTCCAATTCACGATACAAAAAGACGGACAGGACAGGTTGCCTGACTTTCCGTCACTGCCACCCTTTGCCATCCTTACCCGTAGAAAGCCCTTTCATCATCCCCAAACCCTAATCTTTTCCCTTTCCTTCCCAGCCCCCAAACCCTGCCCTCTGTACCTTTCTCACCACCCGCTTCCCTTCTCCTGTCATCCCCCTACCACCCGGGAAAAAAAGAGATTGCCCCCTCCTTCCACTAGCCCACCCTCCCACCCAAAGAACAACTTCTTCTGCGCAGCTTGTTTTCTAGGCAGCAGCGCTATTGTGATGTCATCGGGGGGCATTGTGACAAGCCGCCAGTGTTCCGTCTCTTCATGTTGTGCACAGTTCAAACGGAAAATACATCAACAGGCAGACTACAGAAAAGCTTACTATCAAAGGTTAGAGGGGGGCTTTCTCAGAGGGCTTTTTACAGTTTTTCTATTCCCAATTAGCCGTTTAAGTGTACTTATTGAAAGTAGTAATTCTTTCATAGGCCGCCCTTTCTTAGTATTTGACGTTCCTTATATTGCGGTATGAGGCTTCGCAGTAGGTTGCAAACATTCATCACCCATGACTGTCCCCAATTGAGCTCAGAAGCTCAATGTCTATCATGACCTCTCTTTTAGAATGTCCAAGAGCAAGCAAACTATTCCTCCAGGAGAGGGCGCCAACAGACTACTA
Organism: Anomaloglossus baeobatrachus; assembly: GCF_048569485.1. Classification (NCBI taxonomy): domain Eukaryota; kingdom Metazoa; phylum Chordata; class Amphibia; order Anura; family Aromobatidae; genus Anomaloglossus; species Anomaloglossus baeobatrachus. The sequence continues at coordinate 35,240 of NW_027442741.1, forward strand.
AAGAGATCATCATTACTCAAAGAAAACCCCAAAAACCAATGCATGATAGGAATAAACAGGTAACTTTCTTTGGAGTGGAAGCGGAGAGATCGCACCAGATGCCAATTCTAGATGTTATCACACCTGTGGTCACTGCAGCAGCAGGTGAATCCACTTTGTCCAAAAGGGATCTATTCCATTCAATTGCAAATGATCTAGATAAGACAGAGAACTGCAGCACGGGGACATAGCCGAGTTGGTCAGGTTGAGTGGTGATGAGTTTGCTATTTGGATGAATAAAGAAAGTCAAAAGTGTGAAAGATAAAAAACAAAAGGAGGAAGTGTGAAAAGTGAATGGGCCAAATTGAGGTGCATATGAAGACGTATGCTTTCTTCCAATTCATTAAATCGGGCTAATATGAATCAGGTGAATTGAGTTCTGCTTTTGGAAACTGGGTTAAGAAGGGGTGCACCGTTCCTGGAGGTACTGCAATACCAGGTCAATGCGTGGAGTGGACAGAGCAAGCTCTTTTTCCATCTCCCTGTTCTAAAAATCCATTTAATATATGGTCCCCAGATAGGGGACGTATCAGATATTAAACTGATAAGAACAGATACTACACTTGATCTTAGCCAAAAGGCCGAGAAGCGATAACCAGAATTGGTTTGGGCCTCGAGTGGCACCCTGGCCTATGCCGGACACATCTTAGGGAGAGAGAGCGAGAGGGAGACAAACCCACGCCTACACAAGACATTTTGTCACCCAAGCCAACCCTTGAAAAGGCTGCTTTGCAGAGCCAAAACAAGAAGAATGGTGCGTTTTGCAGCCGCCGCCCACTGCAATGAATCTGAATAACTCCTCCTTTAGGGCGCAAGCAACTCCCCTCCCCCTTGCAGTCTTTCCAATTCACGATACAAAAAGACGGACAGGACAGGTTGCCTGACTTTCCGTCACTGCCACCCTTTGCCATCCTTACCCGTAGAAAGCCCTTTCATCATCCCCAAACCCTAATCTTTTCCCTTTCCTTCCCAGCCCCCAAACCCTGCCCTCTGTACCTTTCTCACCACCCGCTTCCCTTCTCCTGTCATCCCCCTACCACCCGGGAAAAAAAGAGATTGCCCCCTCCTTCCACTAGCCCACCCTCCCACCCAAAGAACAACTTCTTCTGCGCAGCTTGTTTTCTAGGCAGCAGCGCTATTGTGATGTCATCGGGGGGCATTGTGACAAGCCGCCAGTGTTCCGTCTCTTCATGTTGTGCACAGTTCAAACGGAAAATACATCAACAGGCAGACTACAGAAAAGCTTACTATCAAAGGTTAGAGGGGGGCTTTCTCAGAGGGCTTTTTACAGTTTTTCTATTCCCAATTAGCCGTTTAAGTGTACTTATTGAAAGTAGTAATTCTTTCATAGGCCGCCCTTTCTTAGTATTTGACGTTCCTTATATTGCGGTATGAGGCTTCGCAGTAGGTTGCAAACATTCATCACCCATGACTGTCCCCAATTGAGCTCAGAAGCTCAATGTCTATCATGACCTCTCTTTTAGAATGTCCAAGAGCAAGCAAACTATTCCTCCAGGAGAGGGCGCCAACAGACTACTAAAGAGATCATCATTACTCAAAGAAAACCCCAAAAACCAATGCATGATAGGAATAAACAGGTAACTTTCTTTGGAGTGGAAGCGGAGAGATCGCACCAGATGCCAATTCTAGATGTTATCACACCTGTGGTCACTGCAGCAGCAGGTGAATCCACTTTGTCCAAAAGGGATCTATTCCATTCAATTGCAAATGATCTAGATAAGACAGAGAACTGCAGCACGGGGACATAGCCGAGTTGGTCAGGTTGAGTGGTGATGAGTTTGCTATTTGGATGAATAAAGAAAGTCAAAAGTGTGAAAGATAAAAAACAAAAGGAGGAAGTGTGAAAAGTGAATGGGCCAAATTGAGGTGCATATGAAGACGTATGCTTTCTTCCAATTCATTAAATCGGGCTAATATGAATCAGGTGAATTGAGTTCTGCTTTTGGAAACTGGGTTAAGAAGGGGTGCACCGTTCCTGGAGGTACTGCAATACCAGGTCAATGCGTGGAGTGGACAGAGCAAGCTCTTTTTCCATCTCCCTGTTCTAAAAATCCATTTAATATATGGTCCCCAGATAGGGGACGTATCAGATATTAAACTGATAAGAACAGATACTACACTTGATCTTAGCCAAAAGGCCGAGAAGCGATAACCAGAATTGGTTTGGGCCTCGAGTGGCACCCTGGCCTATGCCGGACACATCTTAGGGAGAGAGAGCGAGAGGGAGACAAACCCACGTCTACACAAGACATTTTGTCACCCAAGCCAACCCTTGAAAAGGCTGCTTTGCAGAGCCAAAACAAGAAGAATGGTGCGTTTTGCAGCCGCCGCCCACTGCAATGAATCTGAATAACTCCTCCTTTAGGGCGCAAGCAACTCCCCTCCCCCTTGCAGTCTTTCCAATTCACGATACAAAAAGACGGACAGGACAGGTTGCCTGACTTTCCGTCACTGCCACCCTTTGCCATCCTTACCCGTAGAAAGCCCTTTCATCATCCCCAAACCCTAATCTTTTCCCTTTCCTTCCCAGCCCCCAAACCCTGCCCTCTGTACCTTTCTCACCACCCGCTTCCCTTCTCCTGTCATCCCCCTACCACCCGGGAAAAAAAGAGATTGCCCCCTCCTTCCACTAGCCCACCCTCCCACCCAAAGAACAACTTCTTCTGCGCAGCTTGTTTTCTAGGCAGCAGCGCTATTGTGATGTCATCGGGGGGCATTGTGACAAGCCGCCAGTGTTCCGTCTCTTCATGTTGTGCACAGTTCAAACGGAAAATACATCAACAGGCAGACTACAGAAAAGCTTACTATCAAAGGTTAGAGGGGGGCTTTCTCAGAGGGCTTTTTACAGTTTTTCTATTCCCAATTAGCCGTTTAAGTGTACTTATTGAAAGTAGTAATTCTTTCATAGGCCGCCCTTTCTTAGTATTTGACGTTCCTTATATTGCGGTATGAGGCTTCGCAGTAGGTTGCAAACATTCATCACCCATGACTGTCCCCAATTGAGCTCAGAAGCTCAATGTCTATCATGACCTCTCTTTTAGAATGTCCAAGAGCAAGCAAACTATTCCTCCAGGAGAGGGCGCCAACAGACTACTAAAGAGATCATCATTACTCAAAGAAAACCCCAAAAACCAATGCATGATAGGAATAAACAGGTAACTTTCTTTGGAGTGGAAGCGGAGAGATCGCACCAGATGCCAATTCTAGATGTTATCACACCTGTGGTCACTGCAGCAGCAGGTGAATCCACTTTGTCCAAAAGGGATCTATTCCATTCAATTGCAAATGATCTAGATAAGACAGAGAACTGCAGCACGGGGACATAGCCGAGTTGGTCAGGTTGAGTGGTGATGAGTTTGCTATTTGGATGAATAAAGAAAGTCAAAAGTGTGAAAGATAAAAAACAAAAGGAGGAAGTGTGAAAAGTGAATGGGCCAAATTGAGGTGCATATGAAGACGTATGCTTTCTTCCAATTCATTAAATCGGGCTAATATGAATCAGGTGAATTGAGTTCTGCTTTTGGAAACTGGGTTAAGAAGGGGTGCACCGTTCCTGGAGGTACTGCAATACCAGGTCAATGCGTGGAGTGGACAGAGCAAGCTCTTTTTCCATCTCCCTGTTCTAAAAATCCATTTAATATATGGTCCCCAGATAGGGGACGTATCAGATATTAAACTGATAAGAACAGATACTACACTTGATCTTAGCCAAAAGGCCGAGAAGCGATAACCAGAATTGGTTTGGGCCTCGAGTGGCACCCTGGCCTATGCCGGACACATCTTAGGGAGAGAGCGAGAGGGAGACAAACCCACGCCTACACAAGACATTTTGTCACCCAAGCCAACCCTTGAAAAGGCTGCTTTGCAGAGCCAAAACAAGAAGAATGGTGCGTTTTGCAGCCGCCGCCCACTGCAATGAATCTGAATAACTCCTCCTTTAGGGCGCAAGCAACTCCCCTCCCCCTTGCAGTCTTTCCAATTCACGATACAAAAAGACGGACAGGACAGGTTGCCTGACTTTCCGTCACTGCCACCCTTTGCCATCCTTACCCGTAGAAAGCCCTTTCATCATCCCCAAACCCTAATCTTTTCCCTTTCCTTCCCAGCCCCCAAACCCTGCCCTCTGTACCTTTCTCACCACCCGCTTCCCTTCTCCTGTCATCCCCCTACCACCCGGGAAAAAAAGAGATTGCCCCCTCCTTCCACTAGCCCACCCTCCCACCCAAAGAACAACTTCTTCTGCGCAGCTTGTTTTCTAGGCAGCAGCGCTATTGTGATGTCATCGGGGGGCATTGTGACAAGCCGCCAGTGTTCCGTCTCTTCATGTTGTGCACAGTTCAAACGGAAAATACATCAACAGGCAGACTACAGAAAAGCTTACTATCAAAGGTTAGAGGGGGGCTTTCTCAGAGGGCTTTTTACAGTTTTTCTATTCCCAATTAGCCGTTTAAGTGTACTTATTGAAAGTAGTAATTCTTTCATAGGCCGCCCTTTCTTAGTATTTGACGTTCCTTATATTGCGGTATGAGGCTTCGCAGTAGGTTGCAAACATTCATCACCCATGACTGTCCCCAATTGAGCTCAGAAGCTCAATGTCTATCATGACCTCTCTTTTAGAATGTCCAAGAGCAAGCAAACTATTCCTCCAGGAGAGGGCGCCAACAGACTACTAAAGAGATCATCATTACTCAAAGAAAACCCCAAAAACCAATGCATGATAGGAATAAACAGGTAACTTTCTTTGGAGTGGAAGCGGAGAGATCGCACCAGATGCCAATTCTAGATGTTATCACACCTGTGGTCACTGCAGCAGCAGGTGAATCCACTTTGTCCAAAAGGGATCTATTCCATTCAATTGCAAATGATCTAGATAAGACAGAGAACTGCAGCACGGGGACATAGCCGAGTTGGTCAGGTTGAGTGGTGATGAGTTTGCTATTTGGATGAATAAAGAAAGTCAAAAGTGTGAAAGATAAAAAACAAAAGGAGGAAGTGTGAAAAGTGAATGGGCCAAATTGAGGTGCATATGAAGACGTATGCTTTCTTCCAATTCATTAAATCGGGCTAATATGAATCAGGTGAATTGAGTTCTGCTTTTGGAAACTGGGTTAAGAAGGGGTGCACCGTTCCTGGAGGTACTGCAATACCAGGTCAATGCGTGGAGTGGACAGAGCAAGCTCTTTTTCCATCTCCCTGTTCTAAAAATCCATTTAATATATGGTCCCCAGATAGGGGACGTATCAGATATTAAACTGATAAGAACAGATACTACACTTGATCTTAGCCAAAAGGCCGAGAAGCGATAACCAGAATTGGTTTGGGCCTCGAGTGGCACCCTGGCCTATGCCGGACACATCTTAGGGAGAGAGAGCGAGAGGGAGACAAACCCACGCCTACACAAGACATTTTGTCACCCAAGCCAACCCTTGAAAAGGCTGCTTTGCAGAGCCAAAACAAGAAGAATGGTGCGTTTTGCAGCCGCCGCCCACTGCAATGAATCTGAATAACTCCTCCTTTAGGGCGCAAGCAACTCCCCTCCCCCTTGCAGTCTTTCCAATTCACGATACAAAAAGACGGACAGGACAGGTTGCCTGACTTTCCGTCACTGCCACCCTTTGCCATCCTTACCCGTAGAAAGCCCTTTCATCATCCCCAAACCCTAATCTTTTCCCTTTCCTTCCCAGCCCCCAAACCCTGCCCTCTGTACCTTTCTCACCACCCGCTTCCCTTCTCCTGTCATCCCCCTACCACCCGGGAAAAAAAGAGATTGCCCCCTCCTTCCACTAGCCCACCCTCCCACCCAAAGAACAACTTCTTCTGCGCAGCTTGTTTTCTAGGCAGCAGCGCTATTGTGATGTCATCGGGGGGCATTGTGACAAGCCGCCAGTGTTCCGTCTCTTCATGTTGTGCACAGTTCAAACGGAAAATACATCAACAGGCAGACTACAGAAAAGCTTACTATCAAAGGTTAGAGGGGGGCTTTCTCAGAGGGCTTTTTACAGTTTTTCTATTCCCAATTAGCCGTTTAAGTGTACTTATTGAAAGTAGTAATTCTTTCATAGGCCGCCCTTTCTTAGTATTTGACGTTCCTTATATTGCGGTATGAGGCTTCGCAGTAGGTTGCAAACATTCATCACCCATGACTGTCCCCAATTGAGCTCAGAAGCTCAATGTCTATCATGACCTCTCTTTTAGAATGTCCAAGAGCAAGCAAACTATTCCTCCAGGAGAGGGCGCCAACAGACTACTAAAGAGATCATCATTACTCAAAGAAAACCCCAAAAACCAATGCATGATAGGAATAAACAGGTAACTTTCTTTGGAGTGGAAGCGGAGAGATCGCACCAGATGCCAATTCTAGATGTTATCACACCTGTGGTCACTGCAGCAGCAGGTGAATCCACTTTGTCCAAAAGGGATCTATTCCATTCAATTGCAAATGATCTAGATAAGACAGAGAACTGCAGCACGGGGACATAGCCGAGTTGGTCAGGTTGAGTGGTGATGAGTTTGCTATTTGGATGAATAAAGAAAGTCAAAAGTGTGAAAGATAAAAAACAAAAGGAGGAAGTGTGAAAAGTGAATGGGCCAAATTGAGGTGCATATGAAGACGTATGCTTTCTTCCAATTCATTAAATCGGGCTAATATGAATCAGGTGAATTGAGTTCTGCTTTTGGAAACTGGGTTAAGAAGGGGTGCACCGTTCCTGGAGGTACTGCAATACCAGGTCAATGCGTGGAGTGGACAGAGCAAGCTCTTTTTCCATCTCCCTGTTCTAAAAATCCATTTAATATATGGTCCCCAGATAGGGGACGTATCAGATATTAAACTGATAAGAACAGATTTTGATTTAATGAAGCTTTCCAAAGCACCACAAAAAATGCATGACCGAAGTCACACCAAAAACAGTGCAAAGGCTAGGATTCGTGTGGACCCCACCGTGAGGAGAGGGTCCCCAAAAATCAACCCCGTCCCTCCGAGCCAGAAGGCCACAGCAAGGGTCAGGGATCTTCGGTGCTCTCCCAAGCCGAAGCCTGGTTGAGCCTTGTCGTTGCTCCCAGCGTCCACCCAGGCATCTTACCCAAGTGGAGTAGAGAGCTACTAGTTGTTGGTTTCGCAGCCGAAACTGCCCGGACCGTCAACCGGTGTTGGTTTCTCAGCCCAAGGCTAACCGGACCTCCAACCGGGTGTTGGTTTCTCAGCCGAAGCTGACCCAGACCTCCAACCGGGTGTTGGTTTCTCAGCCGAAGCTGACCCAGACCTCCAACCGGGTGTTAGTTTCTCAGCCCAAAGCTGACCAGACCTCCGACCGGGATTATAAAAATTTCCCTTCCTAGCCAGAAGGCCGGGATAGGGTAATATGCTCAAAAAGTATGAAAAGGCAAGGTACGGTGTGCTACAGAGCCCAAGGCTTGCCGGGGTCCCAAGCCAGCAAGCTCAGACTCACTCCAGGGTCGTCAGTCCTGGGGCACGTTGTACCATAGCCCCCCACCCTTACTCAGTCTAATAGCCTCGATCCTGGTAGGGCCATGTTTTCCTCTAGATGAATATACTATCCACCCAGAGTACTAGCAAGCGCAACCTTCCAGTGTGCATTGTATCATTGTACTAAGGTGGCCTGGAGCTTAAACCACCTCTTCGAACAACACTACACTTGATCTTAGCCAAAAGGCCGAGAAGCGATAACCAGAATTGGTTTGGGCCTCGAGTGGCACCCTGGCCTATGCCGGACACATCTTAGGGAGAGAGAGCGAGAGGGAGACAAACCCACGCCTACACAAGACATTTTGTCACCCAAGCCAACCCTTGAAAAGGCTGCTTTGCAGAGCCAAAACAAGAAGAATGGTGCGTTTTGCAGCCGCCGCCCACTGCAATGAATCTGAATAACTCCTCCTTTAGGGCGCAAGCAACTCCCCTCCCCCTTGCAGTCTTTCCAATTCACGATACAAAAAGACGGACAGGACAGGTTGCCTGACTTTCCGTCACTGCCACCCTTTGCCATCCTTACCCGTAGAAAGCCCTTTCATCATCCCCAAACCCTAATCTTTTCCCTTTCCTTCCCAGCCCCCAAACCCTGCCCTCTGTACCTTTCTCACCACCCGCTTCCCTTCTCCTGTCATCCCCCTACCACCCGGGAAAAAAAGAGATTGCCCCCTCCTTCCACTAGCCCACCCTCCCACCCAAAGAACAACTTCTTCTGCGCAGCTTGTTTTCTAGGCAGCAGCGCTATTGTGATGTCATCGGGGGGCATTGTGACAAGCCGCCAGTGTTCCGTCTCTTCATGTTGTGCACAGTTCAAACGGAAAATACATCAACAGGCAGACTACAGAAAAGCTTACTATCAAAGGTTAGAGGGGGGCTTTCTCAGAGGGCTTTTTACAGTTTTTCTATTCCCAATTAGCCGTTTAAGTGTACTTATTGAAAGTAGTAATTCTTTCATAGGCCGCCCTTTCTTAGTATTTGACGTTCCTTATATTGCGGTATGAGGCTTCGCAGTAGGTTGCAAACATTCATCACCCATGACTGTCCCCAATTGAGCTCAGAAGCTCAATGTCTATCATGACCTCTCTTTTAGAATGTCCAAGAGCAAGCAAACTATTCCTCCAGGAGAGGGCGCCAACAGACTACTAAAGAGATCATCATTACTCAAAGAAAACCCCAAAAACCAATGCATGATAGGAATAAACAGGTAACTTTCTTTGGAGTGGAAGCGGAGAGATCGCACCAGATGCCAATTCTAGATGTTATCACACCTGTGGTCACTGCAGCAGCAGGTGAATCCACTTTGTCCAAAAGGGATCTATTCCATTCAATTGCAAATGATCTAGATAAGACAGAGAACTGCAGCACGGGGACATAGCCGAGTTGGTCAGGTTGAGTGGTGATGAGTTTGCTATTTGGATGAATAAAGAAAGTCAAAAGTGTGAAAGATAAAAAACAAAAGGAGGAAGTGTGAAAAGTGAATGGGCCAAATTGAGGTGCATATGAAGACGTATGCTTTCTTCCAATTCATTAAATCGGGCTAATATGAATCAGGTGAATTGAGTTCTGCTTTTGGAAACTGGGTTAAGAAGGGGTGCACCGTTCCTGGAGGTACTGCAATACCAGGTCAATGCGTGGAGTGGACAGAGCAAGCTCTTTTTCCATCTCCCTGTTCTAAAAATCCATTTAATATATGGTCCCCAGATAGGGGACGTATCAGATATTAAACTGATAAGAACAGATACTACACTTGATCTTAGCCAAAAGGCCGAGAAGCGATAACCAGAATTGGTTTGGGCCTCGAGTGGCACCCTGGCCTATGCCGGACACATCTTAGGGAGAGAGAGCGAGAGGGAGACAAACCCACGCCTACACAAGACATTTTGTCACCCAAGCCAACCCTTGAAAAGGCTGCTTTGCAGAGCCAAAACAAGAAGAATGGTGCGTTTTGCAGCCGCCGCCCACTGCAATGAATCTGAATAACTCCTCCTTTAGGGCGCAAGCAACTCCCCTCCCCCTTGCAGTCTTTCCAATTCACGATACAAAAAGACGGACAGGACAGGTTGCCTGACTTTCCGTCACTGCCACCCTTTGCCATCCTTATCCGTAGAAAGCCCTTTCATCATCCCCAAACCCTAATCTTTTCCCTTTCCTTCCCAGCCCCCAAACCCTGCCCTCTGTACCTTTCTCACCACCCGCTTCCCTTCTCCTGTCATCCCCCTACCACCCGGGAAAAAAAGAGATTGCCCCCTCCTTCCACTAGCCCACCCTCCCACCCAAAGAACAACTTCTTCTGCGCAGCTTGTTTTCTAGGCAGCAGCGCTATTGTGATGTCATCGGGGGGCATTGTGACAAGCCGCCAGTGTTCCGTCTCTTCATGTTGTGCACAGTTCAAACGGAAAATACATCAACAGGCAGACTACAGAAAAGCTTACTATCAAAGGTTAGAGGGGGGCTTTCTCAGAGGGCTTTTTACAGTTTTTCTATTCCCAATTAGCCGTTTAAGTGTACTTATTGAAAGTAGTAATTCTTTCATAGGCCGCCCTTTCTTAGTATTTGACGTTCCTTATATTGCGGTATGAGGCTTCGCAGTAGGTTGCAAACATTCATCACCCATGACTGTCCCCAATTGAGCTCAGAAGCTCAATGTCTATCATGACCTCTCTTTTAGAATGTCCAAGAGCAAGCAAACTATTCCTCCAGGAGAGGGCGCCAACAGACTACTAAAGAGATCATCATTACTCAAAGAAAACCCCAAAAACCAATGCATGATAGGAATAAACAGGTAACTTTCTTTGGAGTGGAAGCGGAGAGATCGCACCAGATGCCAATTCTAGATGTTATCACACCTGTGGTCACTGCAGCGGCAGGTGAATCCACTTTGTCCAAAAGGGATCTATTCCATTCAATTGCAAATGATCTAGATAAGACAGAGAACTGCAGCACGGGGACATAGCCGAGTTGGTCAGGTTGAGTGGTGATGAGTTTGCTATTTGGATGAATAAAGAAAGTCAAAAGTGTGAAAGATAAAAAACAAAAGGAGGAAGTGTGAAAAGTGAATGGGCCAAATTGAGGTGCATATGAAGACGTATGCTTTCTTCCAATTCATTAAATCGGGCTAATATGAATCAGGTGAATTGAGTTCTGCTTTTGGAAACTGGGTTAAGAAGGGGTGCACCGTTCCTGGAGGTACTGCAATACCAGGTCAATGCGTGGAGTGGACAGAGCAAGCTCTTTTTCCATCTCCCTGTTCTAAAAATCCATTTAATATATGGTCCCCAGATAGGGGACGTATCAGATATTAAACTGATAAGAACAGATACTACACTTGATCTTAGCCAAAAGGCCGAGAAGCGATAACCAGAATTGGTTTGGGCCTCGAGTGGCACCCTGGCCTATGCCGGACACATCTTAGGGAGAGAGAGCGAGAGGGAGACAAACCCACGCCTACACAAGACATTTTGTCACCCAAGCCAACCCTTGAAAAGGCTGCTTTGCAGAGCCAAAACAAGAAGAATGGTGCGTTTTGCAGCCGCCGCCCACTGCAATGAATCTGAATAACTCCTCCTTTAGGGCGCAAGCAACTCCCCTCCCCCTTGCAGTCTTTCCAATTCACGATACAAAAAGACGGACAGGACAGGTTGCCTGACTTTCCGTCACTGCCACCCTTTGCCATCCTTACCCGTAGAAAGCCCTTTCATCATCCCCAAACCCTAATCTTTTCCCTTTCCTTCCCAGCCCCCAAACCCTGCCCTCTGTACCTTTCTCACCACCCGCTTCCCTTCTCCTGTCATCCCCCTACCACCCGGGAAAAAAAGAGATTGCCCCCTCCTTCCACTAGCCCACCCTCCCACCCAAAGAACAACTTCTTCTGCGCAGCTTGTTTTCTAGGCAGCAGCGCTATTGTGATGTCATCGGGGGGCATTGTGACAAGCCGCCAGTGTTCCGTCTCTTCATGTTGTGCACAGTTCAAACGGAAAATACATCAACAGGCAGACTACAGAAAAGCTTACTATCAAAGGTTAGAGGGGGGCTTTCTCAGAGGGCTTTTTACAGTTTTTCTATTCCCAATTAGCCGTTTAAGTGTACTTATTGAAAGTAGTAATTCTTTCATAGGCCGCCCTTTCTTAGTATTTGACGTTCCTTATATTGCGGTATGAGGCTTCGCAGTAGGTTGCAAACATTCATCACCCATGACTGTCCCCAATTGAGCTCAGAAGCTCAATGTCTATCATGACCTCTCTTTTAGAATGTCCAAGAGCAAGCAAACTATTCCTCCAGGAGAGGGCGCCAACAGACTACTAAAGAGATCATCATTACTCAAAGAAAACCCCAAAAACCAATGCATGATAGGAATAAACAGGTAACTTTCTTTGGAGTGGAAGCGGAGAGATCGCACCAGATGCCAATTCTAGATGTTATCACACCTGTGGTCACTGCAGCAGCAGGTGAATCCACTTTGTCCAAAAGGGATCTATTCCATTCAATTGCAAATGATCTAGATAAGACAGAGAACTGCAGCACGGGGACATAGCCGAGTTGGTCAGGTTGAGTGGTGATGAGTTTGCTATTTGGATGAATAAAGAAAGTCAAAAGTGTGAAAGATAAAAAACAAAAGGAGGAAGTGTGAAAAGTGAATGGGCCAAATTGAGGTGCATATGAAGACGTATGCTTTCTTCCAATTCATTAAATCGGGCTAATATGAATCAGGTGAATTGAGTTCTGCTTTTGGAAACTGGGTTAAGAAGGGGTGCACCGTTCCTGGAGGTACTGCAATACCAGGTCAATGCGTGGAGTGGACAGAGCAAGCTCTTTTTCCATCTCCCTGTTCTAAAAATCCATTTAATATATGGTCCCCAGATAGGGGACGTATCAGATATTAAACTGATAAGAACAGATACTACACTTGATCTTAGCCAAAAGGCCGAGAAGCGATAACCAGAATTGGTTTGGGCCTCGAGTGGCACCCTGGCCTATGCCGGACACATCTTAGGGAGAGAGAGCGAGAGGGAGACAAACCCACGCCTACACAAGACATTTTGTCACCCAAGCCAACCCTTGAAAAGGCTGCTTTGCAGAGCCAAAACAAGAAGAATGGTGCGTTTTGCAGCCGCCGCCCACTGCAATGAATCTGAATAACTCCTCCTTTAGGGCGCAAGCAACTCCCCTCCCCCTTGCAGTCTTTCCAATTCACGATACAAAAAGACGGACAGGACAGGTTGCCTGACTTTCCGTCACTGCCACCCTTTGCCATCCTTACCCGTAGAAAGCCCTTTCATCATCCCCAAACCCTAATCTTTTCCCTTTCCTTCCCAGCCCCCAAACCCTGCCCTCTGTACCTTTCTCACCACCCGCTTCCCTTCTCCTGTCATCCCCCTACCACCCGGGAAAAAAAGAGATTGCCCCCTCCTTCCACTAGCCCACCCTCCCACCCAAAGAACAACTTCTTCTGCGCAGCTTGTTTTCTAGGCAGCAGCGCTATTGTGATGTCATCGGGGGGCATTGTGACAAGCCGCCAGTGTTCCGTCTCTTCATGTTGTGCACAGTTCAAACGGAAAATACATCAACAGGCAGACTACAGAAAAGCTTACTATCAAAGGTTAGAGGGGGGCTTTCTCAGAGGGCTTTTTACAGTTTTTCTATTCCCAATTAGCCGTTTAAGTGTACTTATTGAAAGTAGTAATTCTTTCATAGGCCGCCCTTTCTTAGTATTTGACGTTCCTTATATTGCGGTATGAGGCTTCGCAGTAGGTTGCAAACATTCATCACCCATGACTGTCCCCAATTGAGCTCAGAAGCTCAATGTCTATCATGACCTCTCTTTTAGAATGTCCAAGAGCAAGCAAACTATTCCTCCAGGAGAGGGCGCCAACAGACTACTAAAGAGATCATCATTACTCAAAGAAAACCCCAAAAACCAATGCATGATAGGAATAAACAGGTAACTTTCTTTGGAGTGGAAGCGGAGAGATCGCACCAGATGCCAATTCTAGATGTTATCACACCTGTGGTCACTGCAGCAGCAGGTGAATCCACTTTGTCCAAAAGGGATCTATTCCATTCAATTGCAAATGATCTAGATAAGACAGAGAACTGCAGCACGGGGACATAGCCGAGTTGCTCAGGTTGAGTGGTGATGAGTTTGCTATTTGGATGAATAAAGAAAGTCAAAAGTGTGAAAGATAAAAAACAAAAGGAGGAAGTGTGAAAAGTGAATGGGCCAAATTGAGGTGCATATGAAGACGTATGCTTTCTTCCAATTCATTAAATCGGGCTAATATGAATCAGGTGAATTGAGTTCTGCTTTTGGAAACTGGGTTAAGAAGGGGTGCACCGTTCCTGGAGGTACTGCAATACCAGGTCAATGCGTGGAGTGGACAGAGCAAGCTCTTTTTCCATCTCCCTGTTCTAAAAATCCATTTAATATATGGTCCCCAGATAGGGGACGTATCAGATATTAAACTGATAAGAACAGATACTACACTTGATCTTAGCCAAAAGGCCGAGAAGCGATAACCAGAATTGGTTTGGGCCTCGAGTGGCACCCTGGCCTATGCCGGACACATCTTAGGGAGAGAGAGCGAGAGGGAGACAAACCCACGCCTACACAAGACATTTTGTCACCCAAGCCAACCCTTGAAAAGGCTGCTTTGCAGAGCCAAAACAAGAAGAATGGTGCGTTTTGCAGCCGCCGCCCACTGCAATGAATCTGAATAACTCCTCCTTTAGGGCGCAAGCAACTCCCCTCCCCCTTGCAGTCTTTCCAATTCACGATACAAAAAGACGGACAGGACAGGTTGCCTGACTTTCCGTCACTGCCACCCTTTGCCATCCTTACCCGTAGAAAGCCCTTTCATCATCCCCAAACCCTAATCTTTTCCCTTTCCTTCCCAGCCCCCAAACCCTGCCCTCTGTACCTTTCTCACCACCCGCTTCCCTTCTCCTGTCATCCCCCTACCACCCGGGAAAAAAAGAGATTGCCCCCTCCTTCCACTAGCCCACCCTCCCACCCAAAGAACAACTTCTTCTGCGCAGCTTGTTTTCTAGGCAGCAGCGCTATTGTGATGTCATCGGGGGGCATTGTGACAAGCCGCCAGTGTTCCGTCTCTTCATGTTGTGCACAGTTCAAACGGAAAATACATCAACAGGCAGACTACAGAAAAGCTTACTATCAAAGGTTAGAGGGGGGCTTTCTCAGAGGGCTTTTTACAGTTTTTCTATTCCCAATTAGCCGTTTAAGTGTACTTATTGAAAGTAGTAATTCTTTCATAGGCCGCCCTTTCTTAGTATTTGACGTTCCTTATATTGCGGTATGAGGCTTCGCAGTAGGTTGCAAACATTCATCACCCATGACTGTCCCCAATTGAGCTCAGAAGCTCAATGTCTATCATGACCTCTCTTTTAGAATGTCCAAGAGCAAGCAAACTATTCCTCCAGGAGAGGGCGCCAACAGACTACTAAAGAGATCATCATTACTCAAAGAAAACCCCAAAAACCAATGCATGATAGGAATAAACAGGTAACTTTCTTTGGAGTGGAAGCGGAGAGATCGCACCAGATGCCAATTCTAGATGTTATCACACCTGTGGTCACTGCAGCAGCAGGTGAATCCACTTTGTCCAAAAGGGATCTATTCCATTCAATTGCAAATGATCTAGATAAGACAGAGAACTGCAGCACGGGGACATAGCCGAGTTGGTCAGGTTGAGTGGTGATGAGTTTGCTATTTGGATGAATAAAGAAAGTCAAAAGTGTGAAAGATAAAAAACAAAAGGAGGAAGTGTGAAAAGTGAATGGGCCAAATTGAGGTGCATATGAAGACGTATGCTTTCTTCCAATTCATTAAATCGGGCTAATATGAATCAGGTGAATTGAGTTCTGCTTTTGGAAACTGGGTTAAGAAGGGGTGCACCGTTCCTGGAGGTACTGCAATACCAGGTCAATGCGTGGAGTGGACAGAGCAAGCTCTTTTTCCATCTCCCTGTTCTAAAAATCCATTTAATATATGGTCCCCAGATAGGGGACGTATCAGATATTAAACTGATAAGAACAGATACTACACTTGATCTTAGCCAAAAGGCCGAGAAGCGATAACCAGAATTGGTTTGGGCCTCGAGTGGCACCCTGGCCTATGCCGGACACATCTTAGGGAGAGAGAGCGAGAGGGAGACAAACCCACGCCTACACAAGACATTTTGTCACCCAAGCCAACCCTTGAAAAGGCTGCTTTGCAGAGCCAAAACAAGAAGAATGGTGCGTTTTGCAGCCGCCGCCCACTGCAATGAATCTGAATAACTCCTCCTTTAGGGCGCAAGCAACTCCCCTCCCCCTTGCAGTCTTTCCAATTCACGATACAAAAAGACGGACAGGACAGGTTGCCTGACTTTCCGTCACTGCCACCCTTTGCCATCCTTACCCGTAGAAAGCCCTTTCATCATCCCCAAACCCTAATCTTTTCCCTTTCCTTCCCAGCCCCCAAACCCTGCCCTCTGTACCTTTCTCACCACCCGCTTCCCTTCTCCTGTCATCCCCCTACCACCCGGGAAAAAAAGAGATTGCCCCCTCCTTCCACTAGCCCACCCTCCCACCCAAAGAACAACTTCTTCTGCGCAGCTTGTTTTCTAGGCAGCAGCGCTATTGTGATGTCATCGGGGGGCATTGTGACAAGCCGCCAGTGTTCCGTCTCTTCATGTTGTGCACAGTTCAAACGGAAAATACATCAACAGGCAGACTACAGAAAAGCTTACTATCAAAGGTTAGAGGGGGGCTTTCTCAGAGGGCTTTTTACAGTTTTTCTATTCCCAATTAGCCGTTTAAGTGTACTTATTGAAAGTAGTAATTCTTTCATAGGCCGCCCTTTCTTAGTATTTGACGTTCCTTATATTGCGGTATGAGGCTTCGCAGTAGGTTGCAAACATTCATCACCCATGACTGTCCCCAATTGAGCTCAGAAGCTCAATGTCTATCATGACCTCTCTTTTAGAATGTCCAAGAGCAAGCAAACTATTCCTCCAGGAGAGGGCGCCAACAGACTACTAAAGAGATCATCATTACTCAAAGAAAACCCCAAAAACCAATGCATGATAGGAATAAACAGGTAACTTTCTTTGGAGTGGAAGCGGAGAGATCGCACCAGATGCCAATTCTAGATGTTATCACACCTGTGGTCACTGCAGCAGCAGGTGAATCCACTTTGTCCAAAAGGGATCTATTCCATTCAATTGCAAATGATCTAGATAAGACAGAGAACTGCAGCACGGGGACATAGCCGAGTTGGTCAGGTTGAGTGGTGATGAGTTTGCTATTTGGATGAATAAAGAAAGTCAAAAGTGTGAAAGATAAAAAACAAAAGGAGGAAGTGTGAAAAGTGAATGGGCCAAATTGAGGTGCATATGAAGACGTATGCTTTCTTCCAATTCATTAAATCGGGCTAATATGAATCAGGTGAATTGAGTTCTGCTTTTGGAAACTGGGTTAAGAAGGGGTGCACCGTTCCTGGAGGTACTGCAATACCAGGTCAATGCGTGGAGTGGACAGAGCAAGCTCTTTTTCCATCTCCCTGTTCTAAAAATCCATTTAATATATGGTCCCCAGATAGGGGACGTATCAGATATTAAACTGATAAGAACAGATACTACACTTGATCTTAGCCAAAAGGCCGAGAAGCGATAACCAGAATTGGTTTGGGCCTCGAGTGGCACCCTGGCCTATGCCGGACACATCTTAGGGAGAGAGAGCGAGAGGGAGACAAACCCACGCCTACACAAGACATTTTGTCACCCAAGCCAACCCTTGAAAAGGCTGCTTTGCAGAGCCAAAACAAGAAGAATGGTGCGTTTTGCAGCCGCCGCCCACTGCAATGAATCTGAATAACTCCTCCTTTAGGGCGCAAGCAACTCCCCTCCCCCTTGCAGTCTTTCCAATTCACGATACAAAAAGACGGACAGGACAGGTTGCCTGACTTTCCGTCACTGCCACCCTTTGCCATCCTTACCCGTAGAAAGCCCTTTCATCATCCCCAAACCCTAATCTTTTCCCTTTCCTTCCCAGCCCCCAAACCCTGCCCTCTGTACCTTTCTCACCACCCGCTTCCCTTCTCCTGTCATCCCCCTACCACCCGGGAAAAAAAGAGATTGCCCCCTCCTTCCACTAGCCCACCCTCCCACCCAAAGAACAACTTCTTCTGCGCAGCTTGTTTTCTAGGCAGCAGCGCTATTGTGATGTCATCGGGGGGCTTTGTGACAAGCCGCCAGTGTTCCGTCTCTTCATGTTGTGCACAGTTCAAACGGAAAATACATCAACAGGCAGACTACAGAAAAGCTTACTATCAAAGGTTAGAGGGGGGCTTTCTCAGAGGGCTTTTTACAGTTTTTCTATTCCCAATTAGCCGTTTAAGTGTACTTATTGAAAGTAGTAATTCTTTCATAGGCCGCCCTTTCTTAGTATTTGACGTTCCTTATATTGCGGTATGAGGCTTCGCAGTAGGTTGCAAACATTCATCACCCATGACTGTCCCCAATTGAGCTCAGAAGCTCAATGTCTATCATGACCTCTCTTTTAGAATGTCCAAGAGCAAGCAAACTATTCCTCCAGGAGAGGGCGCCAACAGACTACTAAAGAGATCATCATTACTCAAAGAAAACCCCAAAAACCAATGCATGATAGGAATAAACAGGTAACTTTCTTTGGAGTGGAAGCGGAGAGATCGCACCAGATGCCAATTCTAGATGTTATCACACCTGTGGTCACTGCAGCAGCAGGTGAATCCACTTTGTCCAAAAGGGATCTATTCCATTCAATTGCAAATGATCTAGATAAGACAGAGAACTGCAGCACGGGGACATAGCCGAGTTGGTCAGGTTGAGTGGTGATGAGTTTGCTATTTGGATGAATAAAGAAAGTCAAAAGTGTGAAAGATAAAAAACAAAAGGAGGAAGTGTGAAAAGTGAATGGGCCAAATTGAGGTGCATATGAAGACGTATGCTTTCTTCCAATTCATTAAATCGGGCTAATATGAATCAGGTGAATTGAGTTCTGCTTTTGGAAACTGGGTTAAGAAGGGGTGCACCGTTCCTGGAGGTACTGCAATACCAGGTCAATGCGTGGAGTGGACAGAGCAAGCTCTTTTTCCATCTCCCTGTTCTAAAAATCCATTTAATATATGGTCCCCAGATAGGGGACGTATCAGATATTAAACTGATAAGAACAGATACTACACTTGATCTTAGCCAAAAGGCCGAGAAGCGATAACCAGAATTGGTTTGGGCCTCGAGTGGCACCCTGGCCTATGCCGGACACATCTTAGGGAGAGAGAGCGAGAGGGAGACAAACCCACGCCTACACAAGACATTTTGTCACCCAAGCCAACCCTTGAAAAGGCTGCTTTGCAGAGCCAAAACAAGAAGAATGGTGCGTTTTGCAGCCGCCGCCCACTGCAATGAATCTGAATAACTCCTCCTTTAGGGCGCAAGCAACTCCCCTCCCCCTTGCAGTCTTTCCAATTCACGATACAAAAAGACGGACAGGACAGGTTGCCTGACTTTCCGTCACTGCCACCCTTTGCCATCCTTACCCGTAGAAAGCCCTTTCATCATCCCCAAACCCTAATCTTTTCCCTTTCCTTCCCAGCCCCCAAACCCTGCCCTCTGTACCTTTCTCACCACCCGCTTCCCTTCTCCTGTCATCCCCCTACCACCCGGGAAAAAAAGAGATTGCCCCCTCCTTCCACTAGCCCACCCTCCCACCCAAAGAACAACTTCTTCTGCGCAGCTTGTTTTCTAGGCAGCAGCGCTATTGTGATGTCATCGGGGGGCATTGTGACAAGCCGCCAGTGTTCCGTCTCTTCATGTTGTGCACAGTTCAAACGGAAAATACATCAACAGGCAGACTACAGAAAAGCTTACTATCAAAGGTTAGAGGGGGGCTTTCTCAGAGGGCTTTTTACAGTTTTTCTATTCCCAATTAGCCGTTTAAGTGTACTTATTGAAAGTAGTAATTCTTTCATAGGCCGCCCTTTCTTAGTATTTGACGTTCCTTATATTGCGGTATGAGGCTTCGCAGTAGGTTGCAAACATTCATCACCCATGACTGTCCCCAATTGAGCTCAGAAGCTCAATGTCTATCATGACCTCTCTTTTAGAATGTCCAAGAGCAAGCAAACTATTCCTCCAGGAGAGGGCGCCAACAGACTACTAAAGAGATCATCATTACTCAAAGAAAACCCCAAAAACCAATGCATGATAGGAATAAACAGGTAACTTTCTTTGGAGTGGAAGCGGAGAGATCGCACCAGATGCCAATTCTAGATGTTATCACACCTGTGGTCACTGCAGCAGCAGGTGAATCCACTTTGTCCAAAAGGGATCTATTCCATTCAATTGCAAATGATCTAGATAAGACAGAGAACTGCAGCACGGGGACATAGCCGAGTTGGTCAGGTTGAGTGGTGATGAGTTTGCTATTTGGATGAATAAAGAAAGTCAAAAGTGTGAAAGATAAAAAACAAAAGGAGGAAGTGTGAAAAGTGAATGGGCCAAATTGAGGTGCATATGAAGACGTATGCTTTCTTCCAATTCATTAAATCGGGCTAATATGAATCAGGTGAATTGAGTTCTGCTTTTGGAAACTGGGTTAAGAAGGGGTGCACCGTTCCTGGAGGTACTGCAATACCAGGTCAATGCGTGGAGTGGACAGAGCAAGCTCTTTTTCCATCTCCCTGTTCTAAAAATCCATTTAATATATGGTCCCCAGATAGGGGACGTATCAGATATTAAACTGATAAGAACAGATACTACACTTGATCTTAGCCAAAAGGCCGAGAAGCGATAACCAGAATTGGTTTGGGCCTCGAGTGGCACCCTGGCCTATGCCGGACACATCTTAGGGAGAGAGAGCGAGAGGGAGACAAACCCACGCCTACACAAGACATTTTGTCACCCAAGCCAACCCTTGAAAAGGCTGCTTTGCAGAGCCAAAACAAGAAGAATGGTGCGTTTTGCAGCCGCCGCCCACTGCAATGAATCTGAATAACTCCTCCTTTAGGGCGCAAGCAACTCCCCTCCCCCTTGCAGTCTTTCCAATTCACGATACAAAAAGACGGACAGGACAGGTTGCCTGACTTTCCGTCACTGCCACCCTTTGCCATCCTTACCCGTAGAAAGCCCTTTCATCATCCCCAAACCCTAATCTTTTCCCTTTCCTTCCCAGCCCCCAAACCCTGCCCTCTGTACCTTTCTCACCACCCGCTTCCCTTCTCCTGTCATCCCCCTACCACCCGGGAAAAAAAGAGATTGCCCCCTCCTTCCACTAGCCCACCCTCCCACCCAAAGAACAACTTCTTCTGCGCAGCTTGTTTTCTAGGCAGCAGCGCTATTGTGATGTCATCGGGGGGCATTGTGACAAGCCGCCAGTGTTCCGTCTCTTCATGTTGTGCACAGTTCAAACGGAAAATACATCAACAGGCAGACTACAGAAAAGCTTACTATCAAAGGTTAGAGGGGGGCTTTCTCAGAGGGCTTTTTACAGTTTTTCTATTCCCAATTAGCCGTTTAAGTGTACTTATTGAAAGTAGTAATTCTTTCATAGGCCGCCCTTTCTTAGTATTTGACGTTCCTTATATTGCGGTATGAGGCTTCGCAGTAGGTTGCAAACATTCATCACCCATGACTGTCCCCAATTGAGCTCAGAAGCTCAATGTCTATCATGACCTCTCTTTTAGAATGTCCAAGAGCAAGCAAACTATTCCTCCAGGAGAGGGCGCCAACAGACTACTAAAGAGATCATCATTACTCAAAGAAAACCCCAAAAACCAATGCATGATAGGAATAAACAGGTAACTTTCTTTGGAGTGGAAGCGGAGAGATCGCACCAGATGCCAATTCTAGATGTTATCACACCTGTGGTCACTGCAGCAGCAGGTGAATCCACTTTGTCCAAAAGGGATCTATTCCATTCAATTGCAAATGATCTAGATAAGACAGAGAACTGCAGCACGGGGACATAGCCGAGTTGGTCAGGTTGAGTGGTGATGAGTTTGCTATTTGGATGAATAAAGAAAGTCAAAAGTGTGAAAGATAAAAAACAAAAGGAGGAAGTGTGAAAAGTGAATGGGCCAAATTGAGGTGCATATGAAGACGTATGCTTTCTTCCAATTCATTAAATCGGGCTAATATGAATCAGGTGAATTGAGTTCTGCTTTTGGAAACTGGGTTAAGAAGGGGTGCACCGTTCCTGGAGGTACTGCAATACCAGGTCAATGCGTGGAGTGGACAGAGCAAGCTCTTTTTCCATCTCCCTGTTCTAAAAATCCATTTAATATATGGTCCCCAGATAGGGGACGTATCAGATATTAAACTGATAAGAACAGATACTACACTTGATCTTAGCCAAAAGGCCGAGAAGCGATAACCAGAATTGGTTTGGGCCTCGAGTGGCACCCTGGCCTATGCCGGACACATCTTAGGGAGAGAGAGCGAGAGGGAGACAAACCCACGCCTACACAAGACATTTTGTCACCCAAGCCAACCCTTGAAAAGGCTGCTTTGCAGAGCCAAAACAAGAAGAATGGTGCGTTTTGCAGCCGCCGCCCACTGCAATGAATCTGAATAACTCCTCCTTTAGGGCGCAAGCAACTCCCCTCCCCCTTGCAGTCTTTCCAATTCACGATACAAAAAGACGGACAGGACAGGTTGCCTGACTTTCCGTCACTGCCACCCTTTGCCATCCTTACCCGTAGAAAGCCCTTTCATCATCCCCAAACCCTAATCTTTTCCCTTTCCTTCCCAGCCCCCAAACCCTGCCCTCTGTACCTTTCTCACCACCCGCTTCCCTTCTCCTGTCATCCCCCTACCACCCGGGAAAAAAAGAGATTGCCCCCTCCTTCCACTAGCCCACCCTCCCACCCAAAGAACAACTTCTTCTGCGCAGCTTGTTTTCTAGGCAGCAGCGCTATTGTGATGTCATCGGGGGGCATTGTGACAAGCCGCCAGTGTTCCGTCTCTTCATGTTGTGCACAGTTCAAACGGAAAATACATCAACAGGCAGACTACAGAAAAGCTTACTATCAAAGGTTAGAGGGGGGCTTTCTCAGAGGGCTTTTTACAGTTTTTCTATTCCCAATTAGCCGTTTAAGTGTACTTATTGAAAGTAGTAATTCTTTCATAGGCCGCCCTTTCTTAGTATTTGACGTTCCTTATATTGCGGTATGAGGCTTCGCAGTAGGTTGCAAACATTCATCACCCATGACTGTCCCCAATTGAGCTCAGAAGCTCAATGTCTATCATGACCTCTCTTTTAGAATGTCCAAGAGCAAGCAAACTATTCCTCCAGGAGAGGGCGCCAACAGACTACTAAAGAGATCATCATTACTCAAAGAAAACCCCAAAAACCAATGCATGATAGGAATAAACAGGTAACTTTCTTTGGAGTGGAAGCGGAGAGATCGCACCAGATGCCAATTCTAGATGTTATCACACCTGTGGTCACTGCAGCAGCAGGTGAATCCACTTTGTCCAAAAGGGATCTATTCCATTCAATTGCAAATGATCTAGATAAGACAGAGAACTGCAGCACGGGGACATAGCCGAGTTGGTCAGGTTGAGTGGTGATGAGTTTGCTATTTGGATGAATAAAGAAAGTCAAAAGTGTGAAAGATAAAAAACAAAAGGAGGAAGTGTGAAAAGTGAATGGGCCAAATTGAGGTGCATATGAAGACGTATGCTTTCTTCCAATTCATTAAATCGGGCTAATATGAATCAGGTGAATTGAGTTCTGCTTTTGGAAACTGGGTTAAGAAGGGGTGCACCGTTCCTGGAGGTACTGCAATACCAGGTCAATGCGTGGAGTGGACAGAGCAAGCTCTTTTTCCATCTCCCTGTTCTAAAAATCCATTTAATATATGGTCCCCAGATAGGGGACGTATCAGATATTAAACTGATAAGAACAGATACTACACTTGATCTTAGCCAAAAGGCCGAGAAGCGATAACCAGAATTGGTTTGGGCCTCGAGTGGCACCCTGGCCTATGCCGGACACATCTTAGGGAGAGAGAGCGAGAGGGAGACAAACCCACGCCTACACAAGACATTTTGTCACCCAAGCCAACCCTTGAAAAGGCTGCTTTGCAGAGCCAAAACAAGAAGAATGGTGCGTTTTGCAGCCGCCGCCCACTGCAATGAATCTGAATAACTCCTCCTTTAGGGCGCAAGCAACTCCCCTCCCCCTTGCAGTCTTTCCAATTCACGATACAAAAAGACGGACAGGACAGGTTGCCTGACTTTCCGTCACTGCCACCCTTTGCCATCCTTACCCGTAGAAAGCCCTTTCATCATCCCCAAACCCTAATCTTTTCCCTTTCCTTCCCAGCCCCCAAACCCTGCCCTCTGTACCTTTCTCACCACCCGCTTCCCTTCTCCTGTCATCCCCCTACCACCCGGGAAAAAAAGAGATTGCCCCCTCCTTCCACTAGCCCACCCTCCCACCCAAAGAACAACTTCTTCTGCGCAGCTTGTTTTCTAGGCAGCAGCGCTATTGTGATGTCATCGGGGGGCATTGTGACAAGCCGCCAGTGTTCCGTCTCTTCATGTTGTGCACAGTTCAAACGGAAAATACATCAACAGGCAGACTACAGAAAAGCTTACTATCAAAGGTTAGAGGGGGGCTTTCTCAGAGGGCTTTTTACAGTTTTTCTATTCCCAATTAGCCGTTTAAGTGTACTTATTGAAAGTAGTAATTCTTTCATAGGCCGCCCTTTCTTAGTATTTGACGTTCCTTATATTGCGGTATGAGGCTTCGCAGTAGGTTGCAAACATTCATCACCCATGACTGTCCCCAATTGAGCTCAGAAGCTCAATGTCTATCATGACCTCTCTTTTAGAATGTCCAAGAGCAAGCAAACTATTCCTCCAGGAGAGGGCGCCAACAGACTACTAAAGAGATCATCATTACTCAAAGAAAACCCCAAAAACCAATGCATGATAGGAATAAACAGGTAACTTTCTTTGGAGTGGAAGCGGAGAGATCGCACCAGATGCCAATTCTAGATGTTATCACACCTGTGGTCACTGCAGCAGCAGGTGAATCCACTTTGTCCAAAAGGGATCTATTCCATTCAATTGCAAATGATCTAGATAAGACAGAGAACTGCAGCACGGGGACATAGCCGAGTTGGTCAGGTTGAGTGGTGATGAGTTTGCTATTTGGATGAATAAAGAAAGTCAAAAGTGTGAAAGATAAAAAACAAAAGGAGGAAGTGTGAAAAGTGAATGGGCCAAATTGAGGTGCATATGAAGACGTATGCTTTCTTCCAATTCATTAAATCGGGCTAATATGAATCAGGTGAATTGAGTTCTGCTTTTGGAAACTGGGTTAAGAAGGGGTGCACCGTTCCTGGAGGTACTGCAATACCAGGTCAATGCGTGGAGTGGACAGAGCAAGCTCTTTTTCCATCTCCCTGTTCTAAAAATCCATTTAATATATGGTCCCCAGATAGGGGACGTATCAGATATTAAACTGATAAGAACAGATACTACACTTGATCTTAGCCAAAAGGCCGAGAAGCGATAACCAGAATTGGTTTGGGCCTCGAGTGGCACCCTGGCCTATGCCGGACACATCTTAGGGAGAGAGAGCGAGAGGGAGACAAACCCACGCCTACACAAGACATTTTGTCACCCAAGCCAACCCTTGAAAAGGCTGCTTTGCAGAGCCAAAACAAGAAGAATGGTGCGTTTTGCAGCCGCCGCCCACTGCAATGAATCTGAATAACTCCTCCTTTAGGGCGCAAGCAACTCCCCTCCCCCTTGCAGTCTTTCCAATTCACGATACAAAAAGACGGACAGGACAGGTTGCCTGACTTTCCGTCACTGCCACCCTTTGCCATCCTTACCCGTAGAAAGCCCTTTCATCATCCCCAAACCCTAATCTTTTCCCTTTCCTTCCCAGCCCCCAAACCCTGCCCTCTGTACCTTTCTCACCACCCGCTTCCCTTCTCCTGTCATCCCCCTACCACCCGGGAAAAAAAGAGATTGCCCCCTCCTTCCACTAGCCCACCCTCCCACCCAAAGAACAACTTCTTCTGCGCAGCTTGTTTTCTAGGCAGCAGCGCTATTGTGATGTCATCGGGGGGCATTGTGACAAGCCGCCAGTGTTCCGTCTCTTCATGTTGTGCACAGTTCAAACGGAAAATACATCAACAGGCAGACTACAGAAAAGCTTACTATCAAAGGTTAGAGGGGGGCTTTCTCAGAGGGCTTTTTACAGTTTTTCTATTCCCAATTAGCCGTTTAAGTGTACTTATTGAAAGTAGTAATTCTTTCATAGGCCGCCCTTTCTTAGTATTTGACGTTCCTTATATTGCGGTATGAGGCTTCGCAGTAGGTTGCAAACATTCATCACCCATGACTGTCCCCAATTGAGCTCAGAAGCTCAATGTCTATCATGACCTCTCTTTTAGAATGTCCAAGAGCAAGCAAACTATTCCTCCAGGAGAGGGCGCCAACAGACTACTAAAGAGATCATCATTACTCAAAGAAAACCCCAAAAACCAATGCATGATAGGAATAAACAGGTAACTTTCTTTGGAGTGGAAGCGGAGAGATCGCACCAGATGCCAATTCTAGATGTTATCACACCTGTGGTCACTGCAGCAGCAGGTGAATCCACTTTGTCCAAAAGGGATCTATTCCATTCAATTGCAAATGATCTAGATAAGACAGAGAACTGCAGCACGGGGACATAGCCGAGTTGGTCAGGTTGAGTGGTGATGAGTTTGCTATTTGGATGAATAAAGAAAGTCAAAAGTGTGAAAGATAAAAAACAAAAGGAGGAAGTGTGAAAAGTGAATGGGCCAAATTGAGGTGCATATGAAGACGTATGCTTTCTTCCAATTCATTAAATCGGGCTAATATGAATCAGGTGAATTGAGTTCTGCTTTTGGAAACTGGGTTAAGAAGGGGTGCACCGTTCCTGGAGGTACTGCAATACCAGGTCAATGCGTGGAGTGGACAGAGCAAGCTCTTTTTCCATCTCCCTGTTCTAAAAATCCATTTAATATATGGTCCCCAGATAGGGGACGTATCAGATATTAAACTGATAAGAACAGATACTACACTTGATCTTAGCCAAAAGGCCGAGAAGCGATAACCAGAATTGGTTTGGGCCTCGAGTGGCACCCTGGCCTATGCCGGACACATCTTAGGGAGAGAGAGCGAGAGGGAGACAAACCCACGCCTACACAAGACATTTTGTCACCCAAGCCAACCCTTGAAAAGGCTGCTTTGCAGAGCCAAAACAAGAAGAATGGTGCGTTTTGCAGCCGCCGCCCACTGCAATGAATCTGAATAACTCCTCCTTTAGGGCGCAAGCAACTCCCCTCCCCCTTGCAGTCTTTCCAATTCACGATACAAAAAGACGGACAGGACAGGTTGCCTGACTTTCCGTCACTGCCACCCTTTGCCATCCTTACCCGTAGAAAGCCCTTTCATCATCCCCAAACCCTAATCTTTTCCCTTTCCTTCCCAGCCCCCAAACCCTGCCCTCTGTACCTTTCTCACCACCCGCTTCCCTTCTCCTGTCATCCCCCTACCACCCGGGAAAAAAAGAGATTGCCCCCTCCTTCCACTAGCCCACCCTCCCACCCAAAGAACAACTTCTTCTGCGCAGCTTGTTTTCTAGGCAGCAGCGCTATTGTGATGTCATCGGGGGGCATTGTGACAAGCCGCCAGTGTTCCGTCTCTTCATGTTGTGCACAGTTCAAACGGAAAATACATCAACAGGCAGACTACAGAAAAGCTTACTATCAAAGGTTAGAGGGGGGCTTTCTCAGAGGGCTTTTTACAGTTTTTCTATTCCCAATTAGCCGTTTAAGTGTACTTATTGAAAGTAGTAATTCTTTCATAGGCCGCCCTTTCTTAGTATTTGACGTTCCTTATATTGCGGTATGAGGCTTCGCAGTAGGTTGCAAACATTCATCACCCATGACTGTCCCCAATTGAGCTCAGAAGCTCAATGTCTATCATGACCTCTCTTTTAGAATGTCCAAGAGCAAGCAAACTATTCCTCCAGGAGAGGGCGCCAACAGACTACTAAAGAGATCATCATTACTCAAAGAAAACCCCAAAAACCAATGCATGATAGGAATAAACAGGTAACTTTCTTTGGAGTGGAAGCGGAGAGATCGCACCAGATGCCAATTCTAGATGTTATCACACCTGTGGTCACTGCAGCAGCAGGTGAATCCACTTTGTCCAAAAGGGATCTATTCCATTCAATTGCAAATGATCTAGATAAGACAGAGAACTGCAGCACGGGGACATAGCCGAGTTGGTCAGGTTGAGTGGTGATGAGTTTGCTATTTGGATGAATAAAGAAAGTCAAAAGTGTGAAAGATAAAAAACAAAAGGAGGAAGTGTGAAAAGTGAATGGGCCAAATTGAGGTGCATATGAAGACGTATGCTTTCTTCCAATTCATTAAATCGGGCTAATATGAATCAGGTGAATTGAGTTCTGCTTTTGGAAACTGGGTTAAGAAGGGGTGCACCGTTCCTGGAGGTACTGCAATACCAGGTCAATGCGTGGAGTGGACAGAGCAAGCTCTTTTTCCATCTCCCTGTTCTAAAAATCCATTTAATATATGGTCCCCAGATAGGGGACGTATCAGATATTAAACTGATAAGAACAGATACTACACTTGATCTTAGCCAAAAGGCCGAGAAGCGATAACCAGAATTGGTTTGGGCCTCGAGTGGCACCCTGGCCTATGCCGGACACATCTTAGGGAGAGAGAGCGAGAGGGAGACAAACCCACGCCTACACAAGACATTTTGTCACCCAAGCCAACCCTTGAAAAGGCTGCTTTGCAGAGCCAAAACAAGAAGAATGGTGCGTTTTGCAGCCGCCGCCCACTGCAATGAATCTGAATAACTCCTCCTTTAGGGCGCAAGCAACTCCCCTCCCCCTTGCAGTCTTTCCAATTCACGATACAAAAAGACGGACAGGACAGGTTGCCTGACTTTCCGTCACTGCCACCCTTTGCCATCCTTACCCGTAGAAAGCCCTTTCATCATCCCCAAACCCTAATCTTTTCCCTTTCCTTCCCAGCCCCCAAACCCTGCCCTCTGTACCTTTCTCACCACCCGCTTCCCTTCTCCTGTCATCCCCCTACCACCCGGGAAAAAAAGAGATTGCCCCCTCCTTCCACTAGCCCACCCTCCCACCCAAAGAACAACTTCTTCTGCGCAGCTTGTTTTCTAGGCAGCAGCGCTATTGTGATGTCATCGGGGGGCATTGTGACAAGCCGCCAGTGTTCCGTCTCTTCATGTTGTGCACAGTTCAAACGGAAAATACATCAACAGGCAGACTACAGAAAAGCTTACTATCAAAGGTTAGAGGGGGGCTTTCTCAGAGGGCTTTTTACAGTTTTTCTATTCCCAATTAGCCGTTTAAGTGTACTTATTGAAAGTAGTAATTCTTTCATAGGCCGCCCTTTCTTAGTATTTGACGTTCCTTATATTGCGGTATGAGGCTTCGCAGTAGGTTGCAAACATTCATCACCCATGACTGTCCCCAATTGAGCTCAGAAGCTCAATGTCTATCATGACCTCTCTTTTAGAATGTCCAAGAGCAAGCAAACTATTCCTCCAGGAGAGGGCGCCAACAGACTACTAAAGAGATCATCATTACTCAAAGAAAACCCCAAAAACCAATGCATGATAGGAATAAACAGGTAACTTTCTTTGGAGTGGAAGCGGAGAGATCGCACCAGATGCCAATTCTAGATGTTATCACACCTGTGGTCACTGCAGCAGCAGGTGAATCCACTTTGTCCAAAAGGGATCTATTCCATTCAATTGCAAATGATCTAGATAAGACAGAGAACTGCAGCACGGGGACATAGCCGAGTTGGTCAGGTTGAGTGGTGATGAGTTTGCTATTTGGATGAATAAAGAAAGTCAAAAGTGTGAAAGATAAAAAACAAAAGGAGGAAGTGTGAAAAGTGAATGGGCCAAATTGAGGTGCATATGAAGACGTATGCTTTCTTCCAATTCATTAAATCGGGCTAATATGAATCAGGTGAATTGAGTTCTGCTTTTGGAAACTGGGTTAAGAAGGGGTGCACCGTTCCTGGAGGTACTGCAATACCAGGTCAATGCGTGGAGTGGACAGAGCAAGCTCTTTTTCCATCTCCCTGTTCTAAAAATCCATTTAATATATGGTCCCCAGATAGGGGACGTATCAGATATTAAACTGATAAGAACAGATTTTGATTTAATGAAGCTTTCCAAAGCACCACAAAAAATGCATGACCGAAGTCACACCAAAAACAGTGCAAAGGCTAGGATTCGTGTGGACCCCACCGTGAGGAGAGGGTCCCCAAAAATCAACCCCGTCCCTCCGAGCCAGAAGGCCACAGCAAGGGTCAGGGATCTTCGGTGCTCTCCCAAGCCGAAGCCTGGTTGAGCCTTGTCGTTGCTCCCAGCGTCCACCCAGGCATCTTACCCAAGTGGAGTAGAGAGCTACTAGTTGTTGGTTTCGCAGCCGAAACTGCCCGGACCGTCAACCGGTGTTGGTTTCTCAGCCCAAGGCTAACCGGACCTCCAACCGGGTGTTGGTTTCTCAGCCGAAGCTGACCCAGACCTCCAACCGGGTGTTGGTTTCTCAGCCGAAGCTGACCCAGACCTCCAACCGGGTGTTAGTTTCTCAGCCCAAAGCTGACCAGACCTCCGACCGGGATTATAAAAATTTCCCTTCCTAGCCAGAAGGCCGGGATAGGGTAATATGCTCAAAAAGTATGAAAAGGCAAGGTACGGTGTGCTACAGAGCCCAAGGCTTGCCGGGGTCCCAAGCCAGCAAGCTCAGACTCACTCCAGGGTCGTCAGTCCTGGGGCACGTTGTACCATAGCCCCCCACCCTTACTCAGTCTAATAGCCTCGATCCTGGTAGGGCCATGTTTTCCTCTAGATGAATATACTATCCACCCAGAGTACTAGCAAGCGCAACCTTCCAGTGTGCATTGTATCATTGTACTAAGGTGGCCTGGAGCTTAAACCACCTCTTCGAACAACACTACACTTGATCTTAGCCAAAAGGCCGAGAAGCGATAACCAGAATTGGTTTGGGCCTCGAGTGGCACCCTGGCCTATGCCGGACACATCTTAGGGAGAGAGAGCGAGAGGGAGACAAACCCACGCCTACACAAGACATTTTGTCACCCAAGCCAACCCTTGAAAAGGCTGCTTTGCAGAGCCAAAACAAGAAGAATGGTGCGTTTTGCAGCCGCCGCCCACTGCAATGAATCTGAATAACTCCTCCTTTAGGGCGCAAGCAACTCCCCTCCCCCTTGCAGTCTTTCCAATTCACGATACAAAAAGACGGACAGGACAGGTTGCCTGACTTTCCGTCACTGCCACCCTTTGCCATCCTTACCCGTAGAAAGCCCTTTCATCATCCCCAAACCCTAATCTTTTCCCTTTCCTTCCCAGCCCCCAAACCCTGCCCTCTGTACCTTTCTCACCACCCGCTTCCCTTCTCCTGTCATCCCCCTACCACCCGGGAAAAAAAGAGATTGCCCCCTCCTTCCACTAGCCCACCCTCCCACCCAAAGAACAACTTCTTCTGCGCAGCTTGTTTTCTAGGCAGCAGCGCTATTGTGATGTCATCGGGGGGCATTGTGACAAGCCGCCAGTGTTCCGTCTCTTCATGTTGTGCACAGTTCAAACGGAAAATACATCAACAGGCAGACTACAGAAAAGCTTACTATCAAAGGTTAGAGGGGGGCTTTCTCAGAGGGCTTTTTACAGTTTTTCTATTCCCAATTAGCCGTTTAAGTGTACTTATTGAAAGTAGTAATTCTTTCATAGGCCGCCCTTTCTTAGTATTTGACGTTCCTTATATTGCGGTATGAGGCTTCGCAGTAGGTTGCAAACATTCATCACCCATGACTGTCCCCAATTGAGCTCAGAAGCTCAATGTCTATCATGACCTCTCTTTTAGAATGTCCAAGAGCAAGCAAACTATTCCTCCAGGAGAGGGCGCCAACAGACTACTAAAGAGATCATCATTACTCAAAGAAAACCCCAAAAACCAATGCATGATAGGAATAAACAGGTAACTTTCTTTGGAGTGGAAGCGGAGAGATCGCACCAGATGCCAATTCTAGATGTTATCACACCTGTGGTCACTGCAGCAGCAGGTGAATCCACTTTGTCCAAAAGGGATCTATTCCATTCAATTGCAAATGATCTAGATAAGACAGAGAACTGCAGCACGGGGACATAGCCGAGTTGGTCAGGTTGAGTGGTGATGAGTTTGCTATTTGGATGAATAAAGAAAGTCAAAAGTGTGAAAGATAAAAAACAAAAGGAGGAAGTGTGAAAAGTGAATGGGCCAAATTGAGGTGCATATGAAGACGTATGCTTTCTTCCAATTCATTAAATCGGGCTAATATGAATCAGGTGAATTGAGTTCTGCTTTTGGAAACTGGGTTAAGAAGGGGTGCACCGTTCCTGGAGGTACTGCAATACCAGGTCAATGCGTGGAGTGGACAGAGCAAGCTCTTTTTCCATCTCCCTGTTCTAAAAATCCATTTAATATATGGTCCCCAGATAGGGGACGTATCAGATATTAAACTGATAAGAACAGATACTACACTTGATCTTAGCCAAAAGGCCGAGAAGCGATAACCAGAATTGGTTTGGGCCTCGAGTGGCACCCTGGCCTATGCCGGACACATCTTAGGGAGAGAGAGCGAGAGGGAGACAAACCCACGCCTACACAAGACATTTTGTCACCCAAGCCAACCCTTGAAAAGGCTGCTTTGCAGAGCCAAAACAAGAAGAATGGTGCGTTTTGCAGCCGCCGCCCACTGCAATGAATCTGAATAACTCCTCCTTTAGGGCGCAAGCAACTCCCCTCCCCCTTGCAGTCTTTCCAATTCACGATACAAAAAGACGGACAGGACAGGTTGCCTGACTTTCCGTCACTGCCACCCTTTGCCATCCTTACCCGTAGAAAGCCCTTTCATCATCCCCAAACCCTAATCTTTTCCCTTTCCTTCCCAGCCCCCAAACCCTGCCCTCTGTACCTTTCTCACCACCCGCTTCCCTTCTCCTGTCATCCCCCTACCACCCGGGAAAAAAAGAGATTGCCCCCTCCTTCCACTAGCCCACCCTCCCACCCAAAGAACAACTTCTTCTGCGCAGCTTGTTTTCTAGGCAGCAGCGCTATTGTGATGTCATCGGGGGGCATTGTGACAAGCCGCCAGTGTTCCGTCTCTTCATGTTGTGCACAGTTCAAACGGAAAATACATCAACAGGCAGACTACAGAAAAGCTTACTATCAAAGGTTAGAGGGGGGCTTTCTCAGAGGGCTTTTTACAGTTTTTCTATTCCCAATTAGCCGTTTAAGTGTACTTATTGAAAGTAGTAATTCTTTCATAGGCCGCCCTTTCTTAGTATTTGACGTTCCTTATATTGCGGTATGAGGCTTCGCAGTAGGTTGCAAACATTCATCACCCATGACTGTCCCCAATTGAGCTCAGAAGCTCAATGTCTATCATGACCTCTCTTTTAGAATGTCCAAGAGCAAGCAAACTATTCCTCCAGGAGAGGGCGCCAACAGACTACTAAAGAGATCATCATTACTCAAAGAAAACCCCAAAAACCAATGCATGATAGGAATAAACAGGTAACTTTCTTTGGAGTGGAAGCGGAGAGATCGCACCAGATGCCAATTCTAGATGTTATCACACCTGTGGTCACTGCAGCAGCAGGTGAATCCACTTTGTCCAAAAGGGATCTATTCCATTCAATTGCAAATGATCTAGATAAGACAGAGAACTGCAGCACGGGGACATAGCCGAGTTGGTCAGGTTGAGTGGTGATGAGTTTGCTATTTGGATGAATAAAGAAAGTCAAAAGTGTGAAAGATAAAAAACAAAAGGAGGAAGTGTGAAAAGTGAATGGGCCAAATTGAGGTGCATATGAAGACGTATGCTTTCTTCCAATTCATTAAATCGGGCTAATATGAATCAGGTGAATTGAGTTCTGCTTTTGGAAACTGGGTTAAGAAGGGGTGCACCGTTCCTGGAGGTACTGCAATACCAGGTCAATGCGTGGAGTGGACAGAGCAAGCTCTTTTTCCATCTCCCTGTTCTAAAAATCCATTTAATATATGGTCCCCAGATAGGGGACGTATCAGATATTAAACTGATAAGAACAGATACTACACTTGATCTTAGCCAAAAGGCCGAGAAGCGATAACCAGAATTGGTTTGGGCCTCGAGTGGCACCCTGGCCTATGCCGGACACATCTTAGGGAGAGAGAGCGAGAGGGAGACAAACCCACGCCTACACAAGACATTTTGTCACCCAAGCCAACCCTTGAAAAGGCTGCTTTGCAGAGCCAAAACAAGAAGAATGGTGCGTTTTGCAGCCGCCGCCCACTGCAATGAATCTGAATAACTCCTCCTTTAGGGCGCAAGCAACTCCCCTCCCCCTTGCAGTCTTTCCAATTCACGATACAAAAAGACGGACAGGACAGGTTGCCTGACTTTCCGTCACTGCCACCCTTTGCCATCCTTACCCGTAGAAAGCCCTTTCATCATCCCCAAACCCTAATCTTTTCCCTTTCCTTCCCAGCCCCCAAACCCTGCCCTCTGTACCTTTCTCACCACCCGCTTCCCTTCTCCTGTCATCCCCCTACCACCCGGGAAAAAAAGAGATTGCCCCCTCCTTCCACTAGCCCACCCTCCCACCCAAAGAACAACTTCTTCTGCGCAGCTTGTTTTCTAGGCAGCAGCGCTATTGTGATGTCATCGGGGGGCATTGTGACAAGCCGCCAGTGTTCCGTCTCTTCATGTTGTGCACAGTTCAAACGGAAAATACATCAACAGGCAGACTACAGAAAAGCTTACTATCAAAGGTTAGAGGGGGGCTTTCTCAGAGGGCTTTTTACAGTTTTTCTATTCCCAATTAGCCGTTTAAGTGTACTTATTGAAAGTAGTAATTCTTTCATAGGCCGCCCTTTCTTAGTATTTGACGTTCCTTATATTGCGGTATGAGGCTTCGCAGTAGGTTGCAAACATTCATCACCCATGACTGTCCCCAATTGAGCTCAGAAGCTCAATGTCTATCATGACCTCTCTTTTAGAATGTCCAAGAGCAAGCAAACTATTCCTCCAGGAGAGGGCGCCAACAGACTACTAAAGAGATCATCATTACTCAAAGAAAACCCCAAAAACCAATGCATGATAGGAATAAACAGGTAACTTTCTTTGGAGTGGAAGCGGAGAGATCGCACCAGATGCCAATTCTAGATGTTATCACACCTGTGGTCACTGCAGCAGCAGGTGAATCCACTTTGTCCAAAAGGGATCTATTCCATTCAATTGCAAATGATCTAGATAAGACAGAGAACTGCAGCACGGGGACATAGCCGAGTTGGTCAGGTTGAGTGGTGATGAGTTTGCTATTTGGATGAATAAAGAAAGTCAAAAGTGTGAAAGATAAAAAACAAAAGGAGGAAGTGTGAAAAGTGAATGGGCCAAATTGAGGTGCATATGAAGACGTATGCTTTCTTCCAATTCATTAAATCGGGCTAATATGAATCAGGTGAATTGAGTTCTGCTTTTGGAAACTGGGTTAAGAAGGGGTGCACCGTTCCTGGAGGTACTGCAATACCAGGTCAATGCGTGGAGTGGACAGAGCAAGCTCTTTTTCCATCTCCCTGTTCTAAAAATCCATTTAATATATGGTCCCCAGATAGGGGACGTATCAGATATTAAACTGATAAGAACAGATACTACACTTGATCTTAGCCAAAAGGCCGAGAAGCGATAACCAGAATTGGTTTGGGCCTCGAGTGGCACCCTGGCCTATGCCGGACACATCTTAGGGAGAGAGAGCGAGAGGGAGACAAACCCACGCCTACACAAGACATTTTGTCACCCAAGCCAACCCTTGAAAAGGCTGCTTTGCAGAGCCAAAACAAGAAGAATGGTGCGTTTTGCAGCCGCCGCCCACTGCAATGAATCTGAATAACTCCTCCTTTAGGGCGCAAGCAACTCCCCTCCCCCTTGCAGTCTTTCCAATTCACGATACAAAAAGACGGACAGGACAGGTTGCCTGACTTTCCGTCACTGCCACCCTTTGCCATCCTTACCCGTAGAAAGCCCTTTCATCATCCCCAAACCCTAATCTTTTCCCTTTCCTTCCCAGCCCCCAAACCCTGCCCTCTGTACCTTTCTCACCACCCGCTTCCCTTCTCCTGTCATCCCCCTACCACCCGGGAAAAAAAGAGATTGCCCCCTCCTTCCACTAGCCCACCCTCCCACCCAAAGAACAACTTCTTCTGCGCAGCTTGTTTTCTAGGCAGCAGCGCTATTGTGATGTCATCGGGGGGCATTGTGACAAGCCGCCAGTGTTCCGTCTCTTCATGTTGTGCACAGTTCAAACGGAAAATACATCAACAGGCAGACTACAGAAAAGCTTACTATCAAAGGTTAGAGGGGGGCTTTCTCAGAGGGCTTTTTACAGTTTTTCTATTCCCAATTAGCCGTTTAAGTGTACTTATTGAAAGTAGTAATTCTTTCATAGGCCGCCCTTTCTTAGTATTTGACGTTCCTTATATTGCGGTATGAGGCTTCGCAGTAGGTTGCAAACATTCATCACCCATGACTGTCCCCAATTGAGCTCAGAAGCTCAATGTCTATCATGACCTCTCTTTTAGAATGTCCAAGAGCAAGCAAACTATTCCTCCAGGAGAGGGCGCCAACAGACTACTAAAGAGATCATCATTACTCAAAGAAAACCCCAAAAACCAATGCATGATAGGAATAAACAGGTAACTTTCTTTGGAGTGGAAGCGGAGAGATCGCACCAGATGCCAATTCTAGATGTTATCACACCTGTGGTCACTGCAGCAGCAGGTGAATCCACTTTGTCCAAAAGGGATCTATTCCATTCAATTGCAAATGATCTAGATAAGACAGAGAACTGCAGCACGGGGACATAGCCGAGTTGGTCAGGTTGAGTGGTGATGAGTTTGCTATTTGGATGAATAAAGAAAGTCAAAAGTGTGAAAGATAAAAAACAAAAGGAGGAAGTGTGAAAAGTGAATGGGCCAAATTGAGGTGCATATGAAGACGTATGCTTTCTTCCAATTCATTAAATCGGGCTAATATGAATCAGGTGAATTGAGTTCTGCTTTTGGAAACTGGGTTAAGAAGGGGTGCACCGTTCCTGGAGGTACTGCAATACCAGGTCAATGCGTGGAGTGGACAGAGCAAGCTCTTTTTCCATCTCCCTGTTCTAAAAATCCATTTAATATATGGTCCCCAGATAGGGGACGTATCAGATATTAAACTGATAAGAACAGATAAAGATTTAATGAAGCTTTCCAAAGCACCGCAAAAAATGCATGACCGAAGTCACACCAAAAACAGTGCAAAGGCTAGGATTCGTGTGGACCCCTCCGTGAGGAGAGGGTCCCCAAAAATCAACCCCGTCCCTCCGAGCCAGAAGGCCACAGCAAGGGTCAGGGATCTTCGGTGCTCCCCCAAGCCGAAGCCTGGTTGAGCCTTGTCGTTGCTCCCAGCGTCCACCCAGGCATCTTACCCAAGTGGAGTAGAGAGCTACTAGTTGTTGGTTTCGCAGCCGAAACTGCCCGGACCGTCAACCGGTGTTGGTTTCTCAGCCCAAGGCTAACCGGACCTCCAACCGGGTGTTGGTTTCTCAGCCGAAGCTGACCCGGACCTCCAACCGGGTGTTGGTTTCTCAGCCGAAGCTGACCCGGACCTCCAACCGGGTGTTGGTTTCTCAGCCGAAGCTGACCCGGACCTCCAACCGGGTGTTGGTTTCTCAGCCCAAAGCTGAACGGACCTCCGACCATGATTATAAAAATTTCCCTTCCTAGCCAGAAGGCCGGGATAGAGCAATATGCTCAGAAAGTATGAAAGGGCAAGGTACGGTGTGCTACAGAGCCCAAGGCTTGCCGGGGTCCAAAGCCAGCAAGCTCAGACTCACTCCAGGGTCGTCAATCCTGGGGCACATTGCACCATAGCCCCCACACTTACTCAGTCTAATAGCCTCGATCCTGGTAGGGCCATGGTTTCCTCTAGATGGATATACTATCCTCCCAAAGTACTAACAAGCGCAACCTTCCAGTGTGCATTGCATCATTGTACTAAGGTGGCCGGAGCCTTAAACCACCTTTTCGAACGATACTACACTTGATCTTAGCCAAAAGGCCGAGAAGCGATAACCAGAATTGGTTTGGGCCTCGAGTGGCACCCTGGCCTATGCCGGACACATCTTAGGGAGAGAGAGCGAGAGGGAGACAAACCCACGCCTACACAAGACATTTTGTCACCCAAGCCAACCCTTGAAAAGGCTGCTTTGCAGAGCCAAAACAAGAAGAATGGTGCGTTTTGCAGCCGCCGCCCACTGCAATGAATCTGAATAACTCCTCCTTTAGGGCGCAAGCAACTCCCCTCCCCCTTGCAGTCTTTCCAATTCACGATACAAAAAGACGGACAGGACAGGTTGCCTGACTTTCCGTCACTGCCACCCTTTGCCATCCTTACCCGTAGAAAGCCCTTTCATCATCCCCAAACCCTAATCTTTTCCCTTTCCTTCCCAGCCCCCAAACCCTGCCCTCTGTACCTTTCTCACCACCCGCTTCCCTTCTCCTGTCATCCCCCTACCACCCGGGAAAAAAAGAGATTGCCCCCTCCTTCCACTAGCCCACCCTCCCACCCAAAGAACAACTTCTTCTGCGCAGCTTGTTTTCTAGGCAGCAGCGCTATTGTGATGTCATCGGGGGGCATTGTGACAAGCCGCCAGTGTTCCGTCTCTTCATGTTGTGCACAGTTCAAACGGAAAATACATCAACAGGCAGACTACAGAAAAGCTTACTATCAAAGGTTAGAGGGGGGCTTTCTCAGAGGGCTTTTTACAGTTTTTCTATTCCCAATTAGCCGTTTAAGTGTACTTATTGAAAGTAGTAATTCTTTCATAGGCCGCCCTTTCTTAGTATTTGACGTTCCTTATATTGCGGTATGAGGCTTCGCAGTAGGTTGCAAACATTCATCACCCATGACTGTCCCCAATTGAGCTCAGAAGCTCAATGTCTATCATGACCTCTCTTTTAGAATGTCCAAGAGCAAGCAAACTATTCCTCCAGGAGAGGGCGCCAACAGACTACTAAAGAGATCATCATTACTCAAAGAAAACCCCAAAAACCAATGCATGATAGGAATAAACAGGTAACTTTCTTTGGAGTGGAAGCGGAGAGATCGCACCAGATGCCAATTCTAGATGTTATCACACCTGTGGTCACTGCAGCAGCAGGTGAATCCACTTTGTCCAAAAGGGATCTATTCCATTCAATTGCAAATGATCTAGATAAGACAGAGAACTGCAGCACGGGGACATAGCCGAGTTGGTCAGGTTGAGTGGTGATGAGTTTGCTATTTGGATGAATAAAGAAAGTCAAAAGTGTGAAAGATAAAAAACAAAAGGAGGAAGTGTGAAAAGTGAATGGGCCAAATTGAGGTGCATATGAAGACGTATGCTTTCTTCCAATTCATTAAATCGGGCTAATATGAATCAGGTGAATTGAGTTCTGCTTTTGGAAACTGGGTTAAGAAGGGGTGCACCGTTCCTGGAGGTACTGCAATACCAGGTCAATGCGTGGAGTGGACAGAGCAAGCTCTTTTTCCATCTCCCTGTTCTAAAAATCCATTTAATATATGGTCCCCAGATAGGGGACGTATCAGATATTAAACTGATAAGAACAGATACTACACTTGATCTTAGCCAAAAGGCCGAGAAGCGATAACCAGAATTGGTTTGGGCCTCGAGTGGCACCCTGGCCTATGCCGGACACATCTTAGGGAGAGAGAGCGAGAGGGAGACAAACCCACGCCTACACAAGACATTTTGTCACCCAAGCCAACCCTTGAAAAGGCTGCTTTGCAGAGCCAAAACAAGAAGAATGGTGCGTTTTGCAGCCGCCGCCCACTGCAATGAATCTGAATAACTCCTCCTTTAGGGCGCAAGCAACTCCCCTCCCCCTTGCAGTCTTTCCAATTCACGATACAAAAAGACGGACAGGACAGGTTGCCTGACTTTCCGTCACTGCCACCCTTTGCCATCCTTACCCGTAGAAAGCCCTTTCATCATCCCCAAACCCTAATCTTTTCCCTTTCCTTCCCAGCCCCCAAACCCTGCCCTCTGTACCTTTCTCACCACCCGCTTCCCTTCTCCTGTCATCCCCCTACCACCCGGGAAAAAAAGAGATTGCCCCCTCCTTCCACTAGCCCACCCTCCCACCCAAAGAACAACTTCTTCTGCGCAGCTTGTTTTCTAGGCAGCAGCGCTATTGTGATGTCATCGGGGGGCATTGTGACAAGCCGCCAGTGTTCCGTCTCTTCATGTTGTGCACAGTTCAAACGGAAAATACATCAACAGGCAGACTACAGAAAAGCTTACTATCAAAGGTTAGAGGGGGGCTTTCTCAGAGGGCTTTTTACAGTTTTTCTATTCCCAATTAGCCGTTTAAGTGTACTTATTGAAAGTAGTAATTCTTTCATAGGCCGCCCTTTCTTAGTATTTGACGTTCCTTATATTGCGGTATGAGGCTTCGCAGTAGGTTGCAAACATTCATCACCCATGACTGTCCCCAATTGAGCTCAGAAGCTCAATGTCTATCATGACCTCTCTTTTAGAATGTCCAAGAGCAAGCAAACTATTCCTCCAGGAGAGGGCGCCAACAGACTACTAAAGAGATCATCATTACTCAAAGAAAACCCCAAAAACCAATGCATGATAGGAATAAACAGGTAACTTTCTTTGGAGTGGAAGCGGAGAGATCGCACCAGATGCCAATTCTAGATGTTATCACACCTGTGGTCACTGCAGCAGCAGGTGAATCCACTTTGTCCAAAAGGGATCTATTCCATTCAATTGCAAATGATCTAGATAAGACAGAGAACTGCAGCACGGGGACATAGCCGAGTTGGTCAGGTTGAGTGGTGATGAGTTTGCTATTTGGATGAATAAAGAAAGTCAAAAGTGTGAAAGATAAAAAACAAAAGGAGGAAGTGTGAAAAGTGAATGGGCCAAATTGAGGTGCATATGAAGACGTATGCTTTCTTCCAATTCATTAAATCGGGCTAATATGAATCAGGTGAATTGAGTTCTGCTTTTGGAAACTGGGTTAAGAAGGGGTGCACCGTTCCTGGAGGTACTGCAATACCAGGTCAATGCGTGGAGTGGACAGAGCAAGCTCTTTTTCCATCTCCCTGTTCTAAAAATCCATTTAATATATGGTCCCCAGATAGGGGACGTATCAGATATTAAACTGATAAGAACAGATACTACACTTGATCTTAGCCAAAAGGCCGAGAAGCGATAACCAGAATTGGTTTGGGCCTCGAGTGGCACCCTGGCCTATGCCGGACACATCTTAGGGAGAGAGAGCGAGAGGGAGACAAACCCACGCCTACACAAGACATTTTGTCACCCAAGCCAACCCTTGAAAAGGCTGCTTTGCAGAGCCAAAACAAGAAGAATGGTGCGTTTTGCAGCCGCCGCCCACTGCAATGAATCTGAATAACTCCTCCTTTAGGGCGCAAGCAACTCCCCTCCCCCTTGCAGTCTTTCCAATTCACGATACAAAAAGACGGACAGGACAGGTTGCCTGACTTTCCGTCACTGCCACCCTTTGCCATCCTTACCCGTAGAAAGCCCTTTCATCATCCCCAAACCCTAATCTTTTCCCTTTCCTTCCCAGCCCCCAAACCCTGCCCTCTGTACCTTTCTCACCACCCGCTTCCCTTCTCCTGTCATCCCCCTACCACCCGGGAAAAAAAGAGATTGCCCCCTCCTTCCACTAGCCCACCCTCCCACCCAAAGAACAACTTCTTCTGCGCAGCTTGTTTTCTAGGCAGCAGCGCTATTGTGATGTCATCGGGGGGCATTGTGACAAGCCGCCAGTGTTCCGTCTCTTCATGTTGTGCACAGTTCAAACGGAAAATACATCAACAGGCAGACTACAGAAAAGCTTACTATCAAAGGTTAGAGGGGGGCTTTCTCAGAGGGCTTTTTACAGTTTTTCTATTCCCAATTAGCCGTTTAAGTGTACTTATTGAAAGTAGTAATTCTTTCATAGGCCGCCCTTTCTTAGTATTTGACGTTCCTTATATTGCGGTATGAGGCTTCGCAGTAGGTTGCAAACATTCATCACCCATGACTGTCCCCAATTGAGCTCAGAAGCTCAATGTCTATCATGACCTCTCTTTTAGAATGTCCAAGAGCAAGCAAACTATTCCTCCAGGAGAGGGCGCCAACAGACTACTAAAGAGATCATCATTACTCAAAGAAAACCCCAAAAACCAATGCATGATAGGAATAAACAGGTAACTTTCTTTGGAGTGGAAGCGGAGAGATCGCACCAGATGCCAATTCTAGATGTTATCACACCTGTGGTCACTGCAGCAGCAGGTGAATCCACTTTGTCCAAAAGGGATCTATTCCATTCAATTGCAAATGATCTAGATAAGACAGAGAACTGCAGCACGGGGACATAGCCGAGTTGGTCAGGTTGAGTGGTGATGAGTTTGCTATTTGGATGAATAAAGAAAGTCAAAAGTGTGAAAGATAAAAAACAAAAGGAGGAAGTGTGAAAAGTGAATGGGCCAAATTGAGGTGCATATGAAGACGTATGCTTTCTTCCAATTCATTAAATCGGGCTAATATGAATCAGGTGAATTGAGTTCTGCTTTTGGAAACTGGGTTAAGAAGGGGTGCACCGTTCCTGGAGGTACTGCAATACCAGGTCAATGCGTGGAGTGGACAGAGCAAGCTCTTTTTCCATCTCCCTGTTCTAAAAATCCATTTAATATATGGTCCCCAGATAGGGGACGTATCAGATATTAAACTGATAAGAACAGATACTACACTTGATCTTAGCCAAAAGGCCGAGAAGCGATAACCAGAATTGGTTTGGGCCTCGAGTGGCACCCTGGCCTATGCCGGACACATCTTAGGGAGAGAGAGCGAGAGGGAGACAAACCCACGCCTACACAAGACATTTTGTCACCCAAGCCAACCCTTGAAAAGGCTGCTTTGCAGAGCCAAAACAAGAAGAATGGTGCGTTTTGCAGCCGCCGCCCACTGCAATGAATCTGAATAACTCCTCCTTTAGGGCGCAAGCAACTCCCCTCCCCCTTGCAGTCTTTCCAATTCACGATACAAAAAGACGGACAGGACAGGTTGCCTGACTTTCCGTCACTGCCACCCTTTGCCATCCTTACCCGTAGAAAGCCCTTTCATCATCCCCAAACCCTAATCTTTTCCCTTTCCTTCCCAGCCCCCAAACCCTGCCCTCTGTACCTTTCTCACCACCCGCTTCCCTTCTCCTGTCATCCCCCTACCACCCGGGAAAAAAAGAGATTGCCCCCTCCTTCCACTAGCCCACCCTCCCACCCAAAGAACAACTTCTTCTGCGCAGCTTGTTTTCTAGGCAGCAGCGCTATTGTGATGTCATCGGGGGGCATTGTGACAAGCCGCCAGTGTTCCGTCTCTTCATGTTGTGCACAGTTCAAACGGAAAATACATCAACAGGCAGACTACAGAAAAGCTTACTATCAAAGGTTAGAGGGGGGCTTTCTCAGAGGGCTTTTTACAGTTTTTCTATTCCCAATTAGCCGTTTAAGTGTACTTATTGAAAGTAGTAATTCTTTCATAGGCCGCCCTTTCTTAGTATTTGACGTTCCTTATATTGCGGTATGAGGCTTCGCAGTAGGTTGCAAACATTCATCACCCATGACTGTCCCCAATTGAGCTCAGAAGCTCAATGTCTATCATGACCTCTCTTTTAGAATGTCCAAGAGCAAGCAAACTATTCCTCCAGGAGAGGGCGCCAACAGACTACTAAAGAGATCATCATTACTCAAAGAAAACCCCAAAAACCAATGCATGATAGGAATAAACAGGTAACTTTCTTTGGAGTGGAAGCGGAGAGATCGCACCAGATGCCAATTCTAGATGTTATCACACCTGTGGTCACTGCAGCAGCAGGTGAATCCACTTTGTCCAAAAGGGATCTATTCCATTCAATTGCAAATGATCTAGATAAGACAGAGAACTGCAGCACGGGGACATAGCCGAGTTGGTCAGGTTGAGTGGTGATGAGTTTGCTATTTGGATGAATAAAGAAAGTCAAAAGTGTGAAAGATAAAAAACAAAAGGAGGAAGTGTGAAAAGTGAATGGGCCAAATTGAGGTGCATATGAAGACGTATGCTTTCTTCCAATTCATTAAATCGGGCTAATATGAATCAGGTGAATTGAGTTCTGCTTTTGGAAACTGGGTTAAGAAGGGGTGCACCGTTCCTGGAGGTACTGCAATACCAGGTCAATGCGTGGAGTGGACAGAGCAAGCTCTTTTTCCATCTCCCTGTTCTAAAAATCCATTTAA
Source organism: Anomaloglossus baeobatrachus (assembly GCF_048569485.1). Lineage (NCBI taxonomy): Eukaryota > Metazoa > Chordata > Amphibia > Anura > Aromobatidae > Anomaloglossus > Anomaloglossus baeobatrachus. The sequence continues at coordinate 79,258 of NW_027442741.1, forward strand.
TATATGGTCCCCAGATAGGGGACGTATCAGATATTAAACTGATAAGAACAGATACTACACTTGATCTTAGCCAAAAGGCCGAGAAGCGATAACCAGAATTGGTTTGGGCCTCGAGTGGCACCCTGGCCTATGCCGGACACATCTTAGGGAGAGAGAGCGAGAGGGAGACAAACCCACGCCTACACAAGACATTTTGTCACCCAAGCCAACCCTTGAAAAGGCTGCTTTGCAGAGCCAAAACAAGAAGAATGGTGCGTTTTGCAGCCGCCGCCCACTGCAATGAATCTGAATAACTCCTCCTTTAGGGCGCAAGCAACTCCCCTCCCCCTTGCAGTCTTTCCAATTCACGATACAAAAAGACGGACAGGACAGGTTGCCTGACTTTCCGTCACTGCCACCCTTTGCCATCCTTACCCGTAGAAAGCCCTTTCATCATCCCCAAACCCTAATCTTTTCCCTTTCCTTCCCAGCCCCCAAACCCTGCCCTCTGTACCTTTCTCACCACCCGCTTCCCTTCTCCTGTCATCCCCCTACCACCCGGGAAAAAAAGAGATTGCCCCCTCCTTCCACTAGCCCACCCTCCCACCCAAAGAACAACTTCTTCTGCGCAGCTTGTTTTCTAGGCAGCAGCGCTATTGTGATGTCATCGGGGGGCATTGTGACAAGCCGCCAGTGTTCCGTCTCTTCATGTTGTGCACAGTTCAAACGGAAAATACATCAACAGGCAGACTACAGAAAAGCTTACTATCAAAGGTTAGAGGGGGGCTTTCTCAGAGGGCTTTTTACAGTTTTTCTATTCCCAATTAGCCGTTTAAGTGTACTTATTGAAAGTAGTAATTCTTTCATAGGCCGCCCTTTCTTAGTATTTGACGTTCCTTATATTGCGGTATGAGGCTTCGCAGTAGGTTGCAAACATTCATCACCCATGACTGTCCCCAATTGAGCTCAGAAGCTCAATGTCTATCATGACCTCTCTTTTAGAATGTCCAAGAGCAAGCAAACTATTCCTCCAGGAGAGGGCGCCAACAGACTACTAAAGAGATCATCATTACTCAAAGAAAACCCCAAAAACCAATGCATGATAGGAATAAACAGGTAACTTTCTTTGGAGTGGAAGCGGAGAGATCGCACCAGATGCCAATTCTAGATGTTATCACACCTGTGGTCACTGCAGCAGCAGGTGAATCCACTTTGTCCAAAAGGGATCTATTCCATTCAATTGCAAATGATCTAGATAAGACAGAGAACTGCAGCACGGGGACATAGCCGAGTTGGTCAGGTTGAGTGGTGATGAGTTTGCTATTTGGATGAATAAAGAAAGTCAAAAGTGTGAAAGATAAAAAACAAAAGGAGGAAGTGTGAAAAGTGAATGGGCCAAATTGAGGTGCATATGAAGACGTATGCTTTCTTCCAATTCATTAAATCGGGCTAATATGAATCAGGTGAATTGAGTTCTGCTTTTGGAAACTGGGTTAAGAAGGGGTGCACCGTTCCTGGAGGTACTGCAATACCAGGTCAATGCGTGGAGTGGACAGAGCAAGCTCTTTTTCCATCTCCCTGTTCTAAAAATCCATTTAATATATGGTCCCCAGATAGGGGACGTATCAGATATTAAACTGATAAGAACAGATACTACACTTGATCTTAGCCAAAAGGCCGAGAAGCGATAACCAGAATTGGTTTGGGCCTCGAGTGGCACCCTGGCCTATGCCGGACACATCTTAGGGAGAGAGAGCGAGAGGGAGACAAACCCACGCCTACACAAGACATTTTGTCACCCAAGCCAACCCTTGAAAAGGCTGCTTTGCAGAGCCAAAACAAGAAGAATGGTGCGTTTTGCAGCCGCCGCCCACTGCAATGAATCTGAATAACTCCTCCTTTAGGGCGCAAGCAACTCCCCTCCCCCTTGCAGTCTTTCCAATTCACGATACAAAAAGACGGACAGGACAGGTTGCCTGACTTTCCGTCACTGCCACCCTTTGCCATCCTTACCCGTAGAAAGCCCTTTCATCATCCCCAAACCCTAATCTTTTCCCTTTCCTTCCCAGCCCCCAAACCCTGCCCTCTGTACCTTTCTCACCACCCGCTTCCCTTCTCCTGTCATCCCCCTACCACCCGGGAAAAAAAGAGATTGCCCCCTCCTTCCACTAGCCCACCCTCCCACCCAAAGAACAACTTCTTCTGCGCAGCTTGTTTTCTAGGCAGCAGCGCTATTGTGATGTCATCGGGGGGCATTGTGACAAGCCGCCAGTGTTCCGTCTCTTCATGTTGTGCACAGTTCAAACGGAAAATACATCAACAGGCAGACTACAGAAAAGCTTACTATCAAAGGTTAGAGGGGGGCTTTCTCAGAGGGCTTTTTACAGTTTTTCTATTCCCAATTAGCCGTTTAAGTGTACTTATTGAAAGTAGTAATTCTTTCATAGGCCGCCCTTTCTTAGTATTTGACGTTCCTTATATTGCGGTATGAGGCTTCGCAGTAGGTTGCAAACATTCATCACCCATGACTGTCCCCAATTGAGCTCAGAAGCTCAATGTCTATCATGACCTCTCTTTTAGAATGTCCAAGAGCAAGCAAACTATTCCTCCAGGAGAGGGCGCCAACAGACTACTAAAGAGATCATCATTACTCAAAGAAAACCCCAAAAACCAATGCATGATAGGAATAAACAGGTAACTTTCTTTGGAGTGGAAGCGGAGAGATCGCACCAGATGCCAATTCTAGATGTTATCACACCTGTGGTCACTGCAGCAGCAGGTGAATCCACTTTGTCCAAAAGGGATCTATTCCATTCAATTGCAAATGATCTAGATAAGACAGAGAACTGCAGCACGGGGACATAGCCGAGTTGGTCAGGTTGAGTGGTGATGAGTTTGCTATTTGGATGAATAAAGAAAGTCAAAAGTGTGAAAGATAAAAAACAAAAGGAGGAAGTGTGAAAAGTGAATGGGCCAAATTGAGGTGCATATGAAGACGTATGCTTTCTTCCAATTCATTAAATCGGGCTAATATGAATCAGGTGAATTGAGTTCTGCTTTTGGAAACTGGGTTAAGAAGGGGTGCACCGTTCCTGGAGGTACTGCAATACCAGGTCAATGCGTGGAGTGGACAGAGCAAGCTCTTTTTCCATCTCCCTGTTCTAAAAATCCATTTAATATATGGTCCCCAGATAGGGGACGTATCAGATATTAAACTGATAAGAACAGATACTACACTTGATCTTAGCCAAAAGGCCGAGAAGCGATAACCAGAATTGGTTTGGGCCTCGAGTGGCACCCTGGCCTATGCCGGACACAT
>NW_027442742.1:0-82551 GCF_048569485.1 Anomaloglossus baeobatrachus
ACACTTGTGCTTTATATAAGAGTTTGGTAAAAACGCACACAGGTGCACCTGTACGCTGCCACCGACAGGCACACACGTGCGGTTTTTAAATGCACGCACGGACGCACTAAGAACCTAACAGCCGCAGCCCCTAGTAGAAGAGCAATAACGTATAGGAGGAAAATCGGGTGCGTGCCGCGCTGTCACCAAAGGAAACTGATGTTAATTATTTCATCTCTTTATTCTTTTTTCCGGTCAATGTGTTTCAGAGATCACTGTCTCCTTCATCAGGGCAAAAAAAGAACAGTATGCAATCAAAGGAGGAAGAACCTCTATATATACACATATGGAGCTACGTCAGAGGACTGACTGCTGTATTTCAAATACTGCCGGGATGGTCAACTGTTACAATACCGGCCATAAAAGTTCTCAAGTGATATATTGAGAAACATTTATAAAATCACTGGGGTATAGTGTTTCAAATTTCATCAGCTTTTTGAGACAAAAATCAGAAAAAGAAGAAGAAGAAGGACAAAATGAAAAAAAGAAAAAAAAGAAGAAAAAAAAAACAAAAAGGGAGCATTGAGCTCCAGACCCTGTATTGAGTCTTAGAAGTGTAGTGACAAGTGCATCTGTCCACAACCCTGTAAGGGTGAACGGGATGACGGACAAGAAAAATTATGTTCGTGGCAAAAAATGGTGGTGTTGCTATATAAAATTGCATTAAGAATAAAGAAAGGAAAAATTTCTTTATAAAAGTAGTGAAGAAAAAAGTGGAAAAAAGGGGAGTGTAAGCCATTTTACTAATAAATAGTGATGAGCGAGCATGCTTGTTACTACTCGGTACTCGCACGAGTATCACTGTACTCGGTCTACTCGACGGGGACCGAGTAATCTCGCGATACTCGTGCTGTACTCGTGGTCTTCATCCCTGCATGTTGGCGCTCTTTTGAGAGCCAGCCCTCATGCAGGGATTGGCTGGCAGACCACTGCAATGCCAGCCCTGTTAGTTGTGGAATTGCAGTGATTGGCCGGCCTGCACAGCGTGACCGAGCCTTTATACCGGCGGGCGCACAGCTATCCAGACAGTCAGTGCAGGGAAAGGGTCGCTGCTTCAGGGAAAGGTTTGCGGCCCTTTATAGCTATTTCCGTAGCAGGGCTGCAAACAGTGTGACCAAAAGTCCTTCTCAGGACTATTCTAGTTGTATACAGGCAGGCAGGGTATAGCCAGGTCGGAGTACAGTAGCAGAGTCCTTCTCAGGACTATTGTTGCTGTATACAGGCAGGGTATAGCCAGGTTGGAATACAGGCTAGAGACCAAAAGAGTCCTTGTCAGGACTATTGTAGCAGTATACAGGCAGGCAGGCAGGCAGGCAGGGTATATAGCCATTCCTAGTGGTGACCGTATACCAGCCTTCATCATATCTGGGGCTGGTGTACACAGTCTAAAACAGTCCTGATAGTGTCAGACTTCTCAGCAATTGTCGCTCCTAAAACCTGTTAGGTTCTTAGTGCGTCCGTGCTTGCATTTAAAAACCGCACGTGTGTGCCTGTCGGTGGCAGCGTACAGGTGCACTTGTGTGCGTTTTTACCAAACTATTATATAACGCACAAGTGTAGTGTATAATACACGTCAGTCAGCAGTGGCTGATAGTGTCAGAGTTCTCGTCATTAATTTTTGCTCCTAAAACCTGTGTTAGGTTCTTAGTGCGTCCGTGCTTGCATTTAAAAACCGCACGTGTGTGCCTGTCGGTGGCAGCGTACAGGTGCACTTGTGTGCGTTTTTACCAAACTATTATATAACGCACAAGTGTAGTGTATAATACACGTCAGTCAGCAGTGGCTGATAGTGTCAGAGTTCTCGTCATTAATTTTTGCTCCTAAAACCTGTGTTAGGTTCTTAGTGCGTCCGTGCTTGCATTTAAAAACCGCACGTGTGTGCCTGTCGGTGGCAGCGTACAGGTGCACTTGTGTGTGTTTTTACCAAACTATTATATAACGCACAAGTGTAGTGTATAATACACGTCAGTCAGCAGTGGCTGATAGTGTCAGAGTTCTCGTCATTAATTTTTGCTCCTAAAACCTGTGTTAGGTTCTTAGTGCGTCCGTGCTTGCATTTAAAAACCGCACGTGTGTGCCTGTCGGTGGCAGCGTACAGGTGCACTTGTGTGCGTTTTTACCAAACTATTATATAACGCACAAGTGTAGTGTATAATACACGTCAGTCAGCAGTGGCTGATAGTGTCAGAGTTCTCGTCATTAATTTTTGCTCCTAAAACCTGTTAGGTTCTTAGTGCGTCCGTGCTTGCATTTAAAAACCGCACGTGTGTGCCTGTCGGTGGCAGCGTACAGGTGCACTTGTGTGCGTTTTTACCAAACTATTATATAACGCACAAGTGTAGTGTATAATACACGTCAGTCAGCAGTGGCTGATAGTGTCAGAGTTCTCATCATTAATTTTTGCTCCTAAAACCTGTTAGGTTCTTAGTGCGTCCGTGCTTGCATTTAAAAACCGCACGTGTGTGCCTGTCGGTGGCAGCGTACAGGTGCACAATTTGCACAAACTTTGATATAACGCCCAAGTCTAGTGAATACACGTCAGCACAGCATTGCAAAATGCGCAAGGGCGTTGGCAAGGAACAAGGAAGTGGACGTGATGGTGGTGCAGGCAGAGGCCGAGGTCGTGGGCAAGCTCTAATTTTGCCACAACAAAGGGCCACATCTAGTCGCTCGCACGTCCTGTCCCAAATTCTTGGGGACCGCAGCAGTACACCGCTCTTGAACCAAGACCAGTGTCAACAGGTTGTTAGTTGGATAGCGGATAATGCTTCCAGTCAGATTGGCACCACCACAAACACTCTGTCTTCCACACGGTCAAGTGTCAGTAGCCGTGATACTGCACCGCACATTTCAGAACCTGATCCTCCTTCCTACCACAAGGCTGAGTACACGTCCTCGGACATTAATGATCCCACACTTGGACACTCGGAAGAGCTGTTCACGTTTCCATTCGCACATTCTGGCCTCTCGCCAGCTCATGTTGAAGTGGGTCATGAGGAGATCGTATGTACAGATGGCCAAATATTTGAGCAGCCACGTTCTCACGAAGTTGGCAACGTGTCTCAACAAGGGGTGGACGATGATGAGACACAATTGTCAGGAAGTCAGGAGGAGGAGCAGGGTGCGGAAGAGGAAGACGACGTGGTGGATGATCCAGTAACTGACCCAACCTGGCAGGAGGATATGCAGAGCGAGGACAGCAGTGCACAGGGGGAGGGAGGCGTAGCATCCCAACAGGCAGTAAGAAGCAGGGTGGTGGCTCCAGGCAGAAGTCAGGCAACCGTTCCCCGGAACAACAACACGACACAAGGTGCCTGTACAAATGTTAGGTCTTCCCGAGTCTGGCAGTTTTTTAAGTTGGATCCAGATGATTCTAAAAAGGCCATTTGCAACACCTGCCGTGCCAGCATCAGCAGGGGTACCAAAACTAGCAGCCTGACCACCACCAGCATGATCAGGCACATGTCAGCCAAGCACCCGACTTTGTGGGAAGTACAACAGAGTCGAGGAGCAGTGCTTGCTAATGTCACTGCTACGTCTTCGCTGGTTGTGCATGCGAGCCAATCCCCTGTCCATGCTGCCTGCGAACAAGCCTCCTCCGGTCCTGCACCTGCAGTTGCCTACTCAGAAATAACACCATCATCAAGCACGTCCTTGTCCCAGCGCAGCGTTCAGTTATCCATTCAGCAAACCTTTGAACGCAGGCGCAAATACACTGCCAACACCCCACATGCCACAGTTCTAAATGCTAACATTTCGCGACTGCTTGCGCTGGAAATGTTGCCTTTTAGGCTGGTGGAGACAGAAGCATTCCGCGACCTGATGGCGGCAGCTGTCCCACGTTACTCGGTCCCCAGCCGCCACTATTTCTCCCGGTGTGCCGTCCCCGCGTTGCATAACCACGTGTCACAAAATATCACACGTGCCCTGAACAACGCTGTTTCACCCAAAGTCCACCTAACCACAGACACGTGGACAAGTGCTTGTGGGCAAGGCCGCTACATCTCGTTGACGGCACACTGGGTTAATATTGTGGAAGCTGGGACCCAGTCTGAGCGAGGGACGGAACACGTCCTTCCCACACCAAGGTTTGCAGGCCCTACCTCAGTCAGTGTTTCACCCACACTCTACAGCTCCGGAATGTCATGCTCTTCAGCCTCCTCCTCCTCCTGCGCATCCTCATCCACTGTACCCTCCACACCAGTCCCAAGCTGGAAGCACTGCAGCACTGCCTCGGCGAAGCGGCAACAGGCTGTGCTGAAGCTAATCTGCATAGGTGACAAACCCCACAATGCAGAAGAGCTGTGGACAGCTCTGAAACAGCAGGCAGATCACTGGCTCACACCTCTGAACCTAAAGCCAGGAAAGGTCGTGTGTGACAATGGCCGGAACCTGGTGGCGGCTTTGAGGCGAGGCCAGCTGACACATGTTCCATGCGTGGCCCATGTGCTCAACCTCGTGGTTCAGCGGTTTCTAAAGTCATACCCAGAGCTGTCTGATCTGCTGGTAAAAGTTCGCCGCCTGTCTGCACATTTTCGAAAGTCACCTACTGATTCAGCCGGCCTTGCCGGCTTTCAGCGCAGTTTGCATCTTCCGGCTCACAGACTGGTGTGTGATGTCCCCACGCGTTGGAATTCAACTCTGCACATGTTGGTCAGGATATGTGAGCAGAAGAGGGCAGTTGTTGAGTACCTGCATCACCTAAGCCGTCGGGAAATGGGTCAAACTCCACACATAACACCTGAGGAGTGGAGATGGATGTCCGACCTATGTACCATCCTCCAAAACTTTGAGGACTCCACCAAGATGGTGAGTGGTGATGACGCCATTATTAGCGTCACCATACCGCTACTCTGCCTTCTAAAACGGTCTCTGCTCAAAACCAAACATGATGCATTGCAGGCGGAGCGCGATGAGTTGCAGCAAGAAACAGTAGTGGGTGTGGGTGATAACACACAGCCCAGCCTCGTCTCATCACAACGTGCAGTGGAGGACTATGACGAGGAGGAGGATGAAGACATGGAGCAAATCTCCGGCCAAATTGAGGATATGACATGCACACCAGTCATATCCTCGGTTCAGCGTGGCTGGCCAGAGGACAGGGTAGATGAGGAGGAGGAGGAGGAGGAGGAGGACAGCATGTTCAGTCAACGTGTTGGTCAGGCTACTGAAGTCCTGGCTGTTAAGAGTCTGGCGCACATGGCTGACTTTATGGTAAGCTGCCTGTCTCGTGACCCTCGCGTTAAGAACATCTTGGCCGACAATCATTACTGGTTGGTAACACTGTTAGACCCACGCTACAAGGAGAACTTTATGTCTCTTATTCCCGAGGCGGAGAGGTCAACCAAAATGCAGCAGTTCCGGAAGGCCATAGTCACGGAAGTAGGCAAAGCATTCCCCTCACAAAACGCTAGCGGCATAGGTCAGGAATCAGTGGACAACCAAGGCGTACAGCCGAGAGAGGCACAAGTCCAATCCGCCAGAGGTAGGGGAACAGTCTTTAAGATGTGGGACAGTTTTCTCAGCCCCTCACGTACCACAGCCCCTGAGGTGCGGGGTAGTGCCACAAGAAATCCTAAGTTTGCCCAGATGCTCAAGGAGTACCTTGCAGATCGAACAACTGTACTCCGACATTCCTCTGTGCCTTACAATTATTGGGTATCCAAGGTGGACACGTGGCATGAATTGGCTCTCTACGCCTTGGAAGTCCTGGCCTGCCCTGCCGCTAGCGTTTTGTCAGAGCGTGTTTTTAGTGCCGCAGGTGGAATCATTACAGATAAACGCACCCGCCTGTCAACTGAAAATGCTGACAGGCTGACTCTGATCAAGATGAACAAGGCTTGGATTGGGCCAGACTTCACCACACCACCAGCAAATGAGAGCGGAATTTAAAGTTTGTAACGGGAATTTGCCATGTACCTCCAGTCACCCATGGGTACACACTTCTGGACTTTGGATAATCGCTGGACTGCTCCTCCTTCTCCTCATGCGCCACCATGATGACCGTTACAAGAGTTAGGCCTTTGTTTCAGGTATACCCCCAGTGGTAAATTTTTTCGCCCATTCTTTGCAGAATGGACATTACAACGACAGGAGACCCGCTCCTTTGCAATGGGAACAATGTTTTGAGGCCCTCATGCACGTCTCTATGCAGGGACAACGTGGAGCCTCCCAATTTTTGGCTGCCCTGCCAAAGGGCTATACTATAATACACCCACTTCCTGACAATGGACACTTAATGTTTTGAGGCCCTCATGCACGTCTCTATCCAGGGACAACGTGGAGCCTCCCAATTTTTGGCTGCCCTGCCAAAGGGCTATACTACAAAAGACCCTCTTCCTGACAATGGACACTTAATGTTTTGAGGCCCTCATGCACGTCTCTATCCAGGGACAACGTGGAGCCTCCCAATTTTTGGCTCCCCTGCCTAAGGGCTATACTATAATACACCCACTTCCTGACAATGGACACTTAATGTTTTGAGGCCCTCATGCACGTCTCTATCCAGGGACAACGTGGAGCCTCCCAATTTTTGGCTGCCCTGCCAAAGGGCTATACTACAAAAGACCCACTTCCTGACAATGGACACTTAATGTTTTGAGGCCCTCATGCACGTCTCTATCCAGGGACAACGTGGAGCCTCCCAATTTTTGGCTGCCCTGCCTAAGGGCTATACTATAATACACCCACTTCCTGACAATGGACACTTAATGTTTTGAGGCCCTCATGCACGTCTCTATCCAGGGACAACGTGGAGCCTCCCAATTTTTGGCTGCCCTGCCAAAGGGCTATACTATAATACACCCACTTCCTGACAATGGACACTTAATGTTTTGAGGCCCTCATGCACGTCTCTATCCAGGGACAACGTGGAGCCTCCCAATTTTTGGCTGCCCTGCCAAAGGGCTATACTACAAAAGACCCACTTCCTTCCAATGGGCACTTCAGGTTTACAGGCCCTCATGCACGTCTCTATCCAGGGACAACGTGGAGCCTCCCAATTTTTGGCTGCCCTGCCTAAGGGCTATACTATAATACACCCACTTCCTGACAATGGACACTTAATGTTTTGAGGCCCTCATGCATGTCTCTATCCAGGGACAACGTGGAGCCTCCCAATTTTTGGCTGCCCTGCCAAAGGGCTATACTACAAAAGACCCACTTCCTTCCAATGGGCACTTCAGGTTTACAGGCCCTCATGCACGTCTCTATCCAGGGACAACGTGGAGCCTCCCAATTTTTGGCTGCCCTGCCAAAGGGCTATACTACAAAAGACCCACTTCCTTCCAATGGGCACTTCAGGTTTACAGGCCCTCATGCACGTCTCTATCCAGGGACAACGTGGAGCCTCCCAATTTTTGGCTGCCCTGCCTAAGGGCTATACTATAATACACCCACTTCCTGACACTGGACACTTAATGTTTTGAGGCCCTCATGCACGTCTCTATCCAGGGACAACGTGGAGCCTCCCAATTTTTGGCTGCCCTGCCTAAGGGCTATACTACAATAGACCCACTTCCTTACAATGGGCACTTCAGGTTTACAGGCCATCATGCACGTCTGTATGCAGGGGCATTGGTGAACCTCACAATTTTGGACTGCCCTGGCAAAGGAAAATACTACAAAGACTCAGTTCCTCAAAATGGGCACATTAGACTCAGAGGCCTTTATGTACGTCTCTTCTCAGGGACATCGGAGTGCCACACAATGTTTTACGTAAAATCTTTCATGTATTGATCTCAAAAAGTAACATACATTAGCTCTATCTCACTATTGGGTATGTGCCCTTAACATTTCCGCTATGAAAAATCATTTTGGTGTCATTTTGGAAGGTTTTCTGGTGAGTCCGTAAAAATGGCGTAAAACGCGGACAAAATTATTCAAAGCTGTGACTTTTGAGTGATAAATGCTTCAAGGGGTCTTCCCCATGCTGTTGCCATGTCATTTGAGCACTCTTCGGAGACTTTTGTGCCATTTTTAGGGTTTCTACATGCTGCCGGTGGTCATTTCACAAAAATACTCGGGTCTCCCATAGGATAACATTGGGCTCGGTGCTCGGGCCGAGTACACGAGTATCTTGGGAGGCTCGGCCCGAGCTTCGAGCACCCGAGCTTTTTAGTACTCGCTCATCACTACTAATAAACCTAAAAAATAAAAATAAATTGAATAAAAATCATGAATGTTGTGTTATAACAGGAAATTCGGTGTAAGAATGAATATCCGGGATGAGAGTTCAGCGAATGAGTTATAGAAATTGTTACAAAAAGGAGTGTGTACGGTTTATGCGTAAATTTTCAGAATGCGTACATGAAAATTATATGTATGTGAGAATGTCCCCCATGCTTTGTAAAAAGTTATTTATGAAAATGTAAATAAAATATATAAAAATGCCTAATTATTTATAATTTATGAGAAAGATATATATGTATGGAAGAATGTTATAAGGTGTCCAAGAACCATAAAGAAAAAGGGTGCATATATAATGTTAGAGGTCTAGAGTTCCACCAGGCTATATCACCCCTAAAGAAATAGAAAGAAGACCTTACTACCTGTGTACCCCAAAAAAAGCTATATTTCTTAGCCAGGATTATGGTGGAGATATGCACAAGTGAAATAAGAATATAAAGTAATACAATAAGATTATAAAACCAATATGTGTGCATTCATGCACCACCCGGTACGCTACCCTTGCCAAATTGCTCACTCTAGATCCCCACACGATCCATGAAGCCGTTCCCCCGGTCACACCGCCTGCTGCCGGTTCCCACTCATCCCTGGGGGAGTTAGGCGAGTGGTATCGAGAGCTACATGTCGGCACTGATGATACCCCCATACACCACAAGGAAGGGGTATACCGGGTGGTACAGGAGTATGAGCGGGTTTTTAGCAAGCACCCTCTAGATTTTGGGCAGATTAAAGGGGTTCAACACCACATCCCTACCGGTACACACTCCCCTATTAAAGAGAGATACAGGCCTATTCCCCCTGCGCACTACCAATGCGCCAAAGACATATTGAGGAACATGAAGGAGGCAGGGGTTATTAGGGACAGCTGTAGTCCCTGGGCCGCTCCGTTGGTGCTGGTTAAGAAGAAGGATGGCACCATGCGGATGTGTGTGGATTACCGGAAGATTAACCAGATAACGCATAAGGATGCTTACCCTCTGCCCCGCATCAAAGAGTCCCTGGCCTCGCTGAGAACCGCTAACTACTTCTCCACCCTTGACCTCACCAGCGGGTACTGGCAGGTGGCCGTGGCACCGGAAGACCGAGAGAAGACTGCCTATGGGACCGTTTTGCTGTACTTGGATGATGTGATTGTGTACTCACAGACGTATGAAGCCCACCTGGAGCACCTAGCCGAGGTGTTCGCGTCCCTTGCCAAGTATGGGATGAAGTTGAAGCCCTCAAAGTGTCATCTGCTGAAACCCAGAGTGCAGTACCTAGGACATGTGGTTGGTGCGGAAGGTGTCGCCCCCAACCCCGAGAAGATCACCGCCATCCAAGACTGGCCGAGACCGACCACAGTGAGGGAAGTGAGGCAGTTTCTGGGCCTGGTGGGATATTACCGTCGCTTCATTAAGGGGTACACAAAGATGGCTGCCCCCATGCAAGACCTCCTCGTAGGACAGACCAAGGGTGGTAGATCCCTAGTAGCCCCATTGGTGTGGGAAGAAAAGCATGAGGAATCCTTCCGCCAGCTGAGAACAGCCCTGACCGGAGAGGAAATCCTAGCGTACCCTGACTACAGCCGCCCATTCATCCTCTACACCGACGCCAGCAATGTGGGCTTGGGGGCTGTTCTATCCCAGGTCTAAGACAGAAGGGAAAAGGTAATAGCTTATGCTAGCCGAAAACTCCGACCGACTGAGAGGAACCCTGAGAACTACATCTCCTTCAAGCTTGAGCTCTTGGCACTGGTGTGGGCTATCACCGAGCGGTTCCGCCATTACCTGGCAGCAGCCAAGTTCACCGCGTACACAGACAATAACCTGCTGACCCATCTAGATACGGCCAAGCTGGGCGCGTTGGAGCAGCGGTGGGTGACCAGGTTAGCCAACTACGATTTCACCATCAAGTACCGGGCCGGCCGTACCAACGTCAATGCCAATGCACTCTCCCGGATGCCCCACCTGTCGGAAGAGGGGCCAGAGGATGATGACCTCGAAGAGATCGAGTTGCCTGCATTTCACCGGCCATTCACTGAGAAGGTGCACGTCTACCAACAACGGGTGAACCTGGATCCGCTGCCCCGACAGGACTGGCAGGAAGCTCAGGACCAGGCACCTGCTGTCCGCCTGGTCAAGACTCTAGTGGAACAGGGTTCTGCTGGGATAGACCCTGCTGCCCCTGCCGAAGCCCAACGTCTGTGGCAAGAACGGACCCGGCTATACCTACACCAGGGGAAGTTGTATCGCGAGCTGATTAATCCAAAGACTCACGAGAAGATCCGCCAGCTGGTGATTCCCCAGGCTAACGTGCCCACCGTCCTGCAAGCATACCATGATGGTGCAGTGCACTTCGGGTGGAAGAAGCTAGAGATGTTGTTAAGAGAGCGGTTCTATTGGAGTGGAATGCGGGAATCTGTGGAGGCCTCGTGCCGAGAATGTGGCCCTTGCGCATTGAGAAGGAAGGACGAGGCCAGCCAGAAGGCACCCCTACACCCGATCATTACACACCAACCGCTGGAGCTGGTTGCCCTTGACCATGTAAAGCTCACCCCCAGCCGAAGTGGGTACACCTACGCTCTGACCATCGTAGACCACTACTCGAGGTTCCTGGTGGTTGTCCCAGTTAAGGACTTAACCGGCCGCACCGCTGCTAAGGCTTTCCAGGCTTATTTCTGTTGACCGCATTGGTACCCGGAGAGGGTGCTTACCGACCAGGGTCCGGCCTTTGAAGCAGAGGTATTCCAGGAATTCTGCCAGTTGTACGGCTGCAAGAAAATCCGGACCACGCCTTACCACGCCCAAACCAATGGCATTTGTGAAAAGATGAACCACTTGGTCCTGGGCCTCCTCAAGACGTTACCACTGGAAGAGCGGAACCTGTGGCTGGAGAAGCTACCTGACCTGGTCGATATGTACAACAACATCCCTTCCAGCTCTACGAAATGCACTCCAGCATACCTGATGAGAGCTCGTCCCGGCCGGCTACCAGTGGATCTGGAAATGGGCTTGGAAGCTTCAGAAGCACTCCTGTCGACAGCTGAATGGGACACTCGGCGGAGGACACAGTACCGACAGGTCCAGGAGTATGTTGAAAAGAACTTGTGCCGGAGTCGGGGACAACAGGAGCAGTGCTTCAACAAGAAGGCGCCTGCCGGTTCCTTCCAACCTGGGGATGTAGTGCTGAAGCGGAAAAGAAGGGCCCACAAGCTGGATGATCAATGGGAAAAAAACCCGTATGTAGTCCAGCCCACAGGATGGGAGAATGGGAAGGCCTACCAGATCAGCCGTGACCAGGGGGGGACTTTGGCCACGGTTTCCCGAGACCACCTGAAGAAGTGCCCACCAGCATTGAGAGTAGCGGATGAGGCTCCAGTTCCCAGTCCAGTGGAGAAGGAAAAAGAGGTAATCCACACCATGATGGGTGATTTTCCAGCAGACTGGCCTACACAGAACGGTGCGGTGATCCTTCCAGTGATACTGTTCCCACAACCCGTGGATGAAGAAATGATGGAAACGGTTAACCGCGAGCCAGTGCCCAGGGAGGTACCTGTACCCAGCTCTCCTACGCCTCCGCCTGCCCCACATGATAGCAGGGAGGAGGAACTGACTGTTCCCTCTGCCCCACTGCCTGTCACCACTGACACCGGACCCCGAAGGTCCACTCGCCCCAACCTAGGTAGACCCCCACTTAGGTACAGGGAAACTACTCTTTAAAAGGGGGGGGCTTTATGTGTTGAGTGTACCAGTTTGAAAGTTTTAAATGATAAGTAAAGATGATCAACCAAAGAAGTTTACCTGATTGAACCGTGATTAAACCGGCCGTTGCCGGCAACTGTTGTCCCCGTAGGGACTGTGCAACCATTGCGTAAGGAACTGCTTACGGACAAGCCCGAGAACTTGCAGGGCAACCACAAACTTAGTGCAATGTAAATAAAAATGTTTGTTGGCTTGACACCGTTACCGCCTCCGGAGAGGCTGATTTGGGAGGATGGGCCTGGAGGAAAGGGATGGCCTAGGCCCGCCACTACCGTAACCGGTGGCGATCCTCCGGGGGTTCAGGGGTCCCCTTGGACGTGGGCCCCCTGAAAGAGACAGAACCCGCTCGGGCAACTTGGTGCTGGACTGGGGTCAAGGGGTGCTGCCCGCTTCTTAGGGGCAGCATCAGGGCCAGGTTGTTTGGGTGGGAGAAGAGCGGAAGCTGTACCGTTGTAAAATGTTTATGATGCTTTTACATGTTTTACCGTTTTATTCTTTTTCAGTTGTGAAAATAAAACCGGTGATGGACGGGCAGCCCGCGGACGGTCTGCATTTTACTATAGGGGAATGTGGCGCCCTGGACAAGCCAGGTCGTCACAGGTACTACACCAACACACTCTACACTCCGGCTAGGCACACCGAAGCTAAACACAAATCCTAGTTGCCTTCCTCCAGGGGCTGATGTCCACACCAGGGGGTGGGCCAGGCGGTTGATCCCACCCACCGAGGAGTTCACAGTCCTGGAGGCGGGAAAAGGAGTCAGATTAGAGATCAGTTTTGGAGTTAGAGAAGTGAAGAGGAGAGGAGACTGACCGTGTCCGGGTGTGTGGCCCGGGCACTCAGCAAGGTTGGCAGACGGTGGTGACCTTCTGCAGGAGAGGCTGATTGGAGTGAACCGTACGGACCGGGGATGGGCGGTGGCCCGCCGGTACCAGATCGGGGAGTGAAGAGAAGCCAGCACCATCCGGCAGGGCCTACGGACCCCGACCAGGCTAGGAGTCGCCGTAAAACCGGTCAAATCCGTTAGCGACAGGAACCTCCAGGGTTTCCCAGCAGTCAAGACCCGATTGAAGGCAACAGCTCACACCGTAGAGGGAAGCACAGTCACCGCCAAGGCTACAGTTCCCAGGGCCAGAGCCTGCGGGCAAAAGGGGCTCCCTCAGCATCCATCCAAGCTGGGGAGCGGGTTACCGGTGGGAAGCCCGCTAGATTTTGGGGGAATAAAAGGGGTCCAACACCACATCCCCACAGGTGCACACCCACCCATCAAAGAGAGCTATAAGCCAATACCACCTTCACATTGCCAGTGTACCAAGGACATGTTGAGCAACATGAAGGCGGCTGGGGTTATCCGTGACAGTTGTAGCCTTTGGGCAGCTCTGTTGATCCTGTTAAAAAAGAAGGACGGCACCACTCCCCGTATTGAGGAATTGCTAGCTGCATTGAGAACTGCAAATTATTTTTCTACCCTTGATCTCACTAGTCACTATTGGCAAGTGTCCGTTGCTGAGGCAGACCGGGAGAAGACCGCCTTCGCCACCCCTATGGGTCTCTGCGAGTTCAAAAGCATGCCCTTCGAGCTGTGCAATGCGCCAGGAACCTTCCAGAGGCTGATGGAATGCTGCTTGGGACAAGATTTTAGGGTGTATAAAAAGGGAGATTAGATCCCGTGATCCCAACGTATTGTTACACCTCTATAAATCACTTGTAAGGCTACATCTGGAATATGGGAACCAGTTTTGGGCTCCACATTTTAAAAAGGACATTCAGAAGTTAGAGTCAGTTCAAAGGTGGGCAACTAGACTACTACAAGGAATGGAAGGCCTCCCATATGATGACAAGTTGAAAAAGTTATTAAGTGATTATTGGCTGCAATGGGGCTTTCTGGCTGGTGCCAGCCTCTCTTCTTAGCACACAGGAACCACAATCCCTACACCATGCTTCAATGGATTCTCTCATCCCAGCCCAGTAAAAATACATATTTTACACAGTCATAAGCAGCCAAAAGGGATCTATTCTATTCAATTGCAAATGATCTAGATAAGACTGAGAATAAGATACTGCACGGGACATAGCAGAGTTGGTCAAGTTGAGTGGAGATGAGTTTGCTATTTGGCACAGCTTTTTGCATCAATAAAGCAAGTAAAAGGTGTGAAAGATAAAAAAAAGGGTGAAAGTGTGAAAAGTGAATTGGCCAAATTGAGGTGCATATAAAGTTTTTGCTTTCTTTCAATTCACTAATGGGGCTCATTTGAATCAGGTGAATTGAGTTCTGCTTTTGGAAACTGGGTTAAGAAGGGGTGCACCGGTCCTGGAGGTACTGCAATACCAGGTCAATGCGTGGAGTGGACAGAGCAAGATTTTTTCCATCTCCTTGTTCTAAAAATCCATTTAATATATGGTCCCCAGAGAGGGGACGTATCAGATATTAAACTGATAAGAACAGATTTAATTTTTTTTTTTTTTTCTGTTTATCAGTAGGACTTCAAAATAACAAAGGTGATCGCCTCCCGTTGCCTGGGAACCGTCCAGGCACAAGAGGGCTATGTGTCACCAGAAGGCGCACACACTTCCTCAAGGCCGGCAGACGTGCAATCCCAGGCACCTTCCAGTACCGACCAAGGTAGCGTCCTCCGAAACTACACTTGATCTTAGCCAAAAGGCCGAGAAGCTATAACCCGAATTGGTTACGGCCTTGAGTGGCACCCTGGCCTATACCGGACACATCTTAGGGAGAGGGAGACAAACCCACGCCTACAGAAGACATTTTGTCACCCAAGCCAACCCTTGAAAAGGCTGTTTTGCAGAGCAAAAACAAGAAGAATGGTGCTTTTTGCAGCCGCCGCCCACTGCAATGAATCTGAATAACTCCTCCTTTTGGACACAAGCACCTCCCCTCCCCCTTGCAGTCTTTCCAATTCATGATACAAAAAGACGGACGGACAGGACAGGACAGGACAGGCTGCCTGACTTTCCGTCACTGCCACCCTTTGCCATCCTTGCCCGTAGAAAGCCCTTTCATCATCCCCAAACCCTAATCTTTTCCCTTCCCTTCCCAGATGCGTCTCACTCCCTTTCATTAGGAAGTGAGCGCAGCCTTTTCTCCGTTCTGCACATGCGCGACGTTAAACACAAATGCGCAGGCGTGCGTTCCATTACCCTCACTGCATTCCACTCCCATACAGGAAGTGGGCGCAGCTATTACTACGGTCGCACATAAAAGAACCCACGGCCACCACTGCACATAGCTGACTCCACCACAGGACACCCACTTCTACACCAACGCAGGTAAGACAGGATCGGCACCTCTATGCTCCCGTTACAATCAGGCTCAGTCACCATGTGATAACGCTCTCAACTCTTTAGTTGCAGGCTCCCCTTGCTTCACCTCCATTGGCTGTGCTGCCATTTCCTCTCCCACCTGGAAGGTATACTTTATTCCACTATTTTCCTGTTTCTCTCTTCCCCCTTTTCCCATAACCTACTTTTATCTGCATTTGTGGGGTATCTATATGCTATTTACATTTACATCATAGTTTTATTCATTAATATGGAAGGGAAGAGTGCCCATGAGAGTGTTGAACTGCGGAGAGCAAGAGATTAAGCTGCTCCGATTTGCCACCATTGATAAGCTGTTCTCAGTAGATACACATGCTATCCAAACAGCAGCATCCACCATTGCTTCAGCCCACCCATTCAGTGACAGCTCACCAAGTCAGCCATAGGAGTGGTGTAAGGAATTACACGTAGGCACTGACTCCACACCTTCACATCACAAGAAGGGGGTCTACAGGCTAGTGCAAGAATACGGGCAAGTCTTCAGCAAACATCCGCTAGACTTTTGAAGAATAAAAGGGGTCAAACACTACATCCCCACAAGTGCACACCCACCCATCAAAGAGAGATATAAGCCAAAACTACCTGCACATTACCAGTGTACCAAGGACATGTTGAGCAACATGAAGGAGGCTGGGGTTATCCGTGACAGTTGTAGCCTCTGGGCAGCTCCGTTGGTCCTGTTAAAGAAGAAGGACAGCACCACTCCCCTGTATAGAGGAATAGCTAGCTGCATTGAGAACTGCAAATTATTTTTCTACCCTTGATCTCACTAGTCGCTATTGGCAAGTGTCCGTTGCTGAGGCAGACCGGGAGAAGACCGCCTTTGCCACCCCGATGGGTCTCTGCGAGTTCAAAAGCATGCCCTTCGAGCTGTGCAATTTGCCAGGAACCTTCCAGAGGCTGATGGAATGCTGCTTGGGACACCGAAACTTTGAAACGGTACTGCTATACCTTTATGATGTTATTGTTTATTCTAAAGCAAACAAGATTTTAGGGTGTATAAAAAGGGAGATTAGATCCGGTGATCCCAACGTATTGTTACCCCTCTATAAATCACTTGTAAGGCCACATCTGGAATATGGGGTAAAGTCCTGAGCAGGTTGATAACCATTGGTTTGAGCATGGTAGGGTGTAGTGCGCATCTTCCTGCATCGGTAAAAGCTGCAGAAGTCCTTGAAGATTTCCGCTTCAAAGGCTGTGCCTTGATCTGTGAGGACTCTCTCTGAGTAGCCATGAGGTCTGCATAAGTGTGCTTGGAAGACCTTCGCTGCAGTATGGGCCATGTGAGACTGTGACCGGGGTTATCTATGACGGCCGGTATGTCTCGC
Organism: Anomaloglossus baeobatrachus; assembly: GCF_048569485.1. Classification (NCBI taxonomy): domain Eukaryota; kingdom Metazoa; phylum Chordata; class Amphibia; order Anura; family Aromobatidae; genus Anomaloglossus; species Anomaloglossus baeobatrachus. The sequence continues at coordinate 16,634 of NW_027442742.1, forward strand.
CCAGGTTGTGCTCACTCCATGATAGAAAGTAAATCCACTATAGGGTTAATGCTGTTTCCCTACAGGCTTAAGGAAGGGTTAAAAGGAAACAGGAACGAGGGCAGGTGTGCCGGGTGTGGGGGAAGTGACCAGAACTTCCTGAGCCCTCTGCTGGAGAGGCACATGTATTTTGTTATGGACTTTTTGTTTGGACATTAAACACCGTGTGCTGTGAACCTTGATGCCTGGATCCCGTGTCTTCTGCTGCGCAGCCGACCGCGCTACCTCACATATGGTGGAGAATCGGCGGGCATGACAGCCGGTGAGGTGTAGCATCCATCCCTGGTGACCCAGCTGCGCATGTCCTGGATTCGAGCGGCTATACTACAGCCCAAACCCGGCGACGCCATGGAGGACATACTAAAGCATTTGGCTCAGGCTAATGCACAGCAGCAACAGACCAATGCACACCTGCTCCAATCCTTGCAAGTGCAGGAAAAAAAACTCCAAGAACAGTTGGATCAGGCCAATGCACGTCAGCAGCAATCCTTGCAAGTGCAGGTCAAAATGCACCAAGAACAGATGGAGCAGGCCAATGCACGTCAGCAGCAAGCCTTACAATTGCAGGAAAAAAGGCACCAAGAACAGATGGTTCTCCTGGCCAAGTCGATCCGTGCCGGACCGGCAGCAACAACCCCGGGACCGGGTGACGACGGCAGCGTCCGGAAAGCGGTGAGACAAGCGTTGCAAAAGATGACCCCGGGTGATGATGTGGAAGCGTTCCTGGCGGTGTTTGAGCGGGTGGCCGAGCGGGAAAAGCTGCCGACCCCGCAGTGGGCTGAGGTATTGTCGCCCTATCTGACGGGGGAACCCCAAAAAGCGTACCTGGACCTCGGTACCGAGGACGCCATTGACTATGTGACCCTGAAAGCCGAAATACTGGCTCGGTTGGGGGTGAATACCTATGTACGGGCTCAGCGGGTAAATCAGTGGTTCTATGAGGAAGCCAAACCCGTACGCTCCCAGGCCTATGACTTATTACATCTTGTAAAAAAGTGGTTGCAGCCTGACACTCTGAGCCCGGCGCAAATGGTGGAAAGGGTAGTAGTGGATCGTTTTGTGCGCACTTTACCCGTCACCGTTCAACGGTGGGTAGGACAGGGTGACCCGAGTACCCTGGACCAATTAGTGTCCCTGGTAGAGCGGCATGTGGCTACGCAGGACTTGATACGGGACACTGAGACTTTGCGTACCGCCCGTCGGTCCGGCCCCTCCAAGCCTAGGGCCAAGGACCCACCGCCGGCACCGGTACAGGAGTCCGCTACCATCCTGGCTGAGGCCGCGCCCGCCGTTCCTGAGGTCCGGAAGGCCATGTACCCTAAACGACAACTTGTCAAGGGGGTTTCCTTCCCTATTAGATGTTGGCGGTGCCAGCGGGTGGGACATATGGAAGCCCAGTGTCCACTCACCACGGAGCCCATGGATTGTGGGGTTACCCGGCGGGGTTCAATGTATGCTCAGGTGGTGTGTACCGCTGACCTGGTCTCCCCAGAGACAGAGCCCCACTTGTGCCAAATACAGGTGAATGGATGTCCGGTTACAGGATTGTTGGATTCCGGAAGCTTAGTGACCCTTGTGCGATCCACCTTGAGAGCTAAAGTAAAGGCCACAGGACGCACTGTGGGGGTGGTTTGCATACATGGGGACCGCCACGACTATCCCACGGGGATTGTCACCATCACAGCACCTTGCGGTCAGGTGCAACATGAGGTGGGACTTCTTAACACTCTTCCTTATGACGTGATCCTAGGAAGGGATCTGCCCTATTTTTGGACTTTATGGAGGGGACCCCCTAAGTCCCCTCAGATATTGGTCGGTCCGGGACCTGAGCCCTACAATCCTGAATCCGGGACACCTGCCGTAGGGGTCACCATGATAGGGACAGAGTGTGAACCCGATAGGTCGCCCCTAGAGGTATTGGCAGGAGAGGCTGAGACGGTCGAGCCCATCCCGGAGTTGGAGGCGTCCCCGGATACGTTTGGGACAGCCCAACTCCAGGACCCTACGTTAATACATGCCCGGAGTCGGGTGACAGTAGTTGACGGGGTGGCACAGCTGCCCGGTGCCCAGGTAAGGTACCCCCATTTCGCTCTTAAGCAGGATTTACTCTACCGGGTAGATGAAATACGGGGCGTAGGGGTAGAACAGTTGGTGGTGCCCCAGCCGCATCGCCGGCGGGTCCTCGACTTGGCTCATAAACACCTGATGAGTGGCCACCTAGGGGTCAAGAAAACGCAGGAGCGAATATTGCAAAGGTTCTATTGGCCCGGGGTCTTTGGGGAGGTAAAACGGTTCTGCGAAACCTGCCCGGAGTGTCAGCTTACTGCACCCCTGACCCATTTTCGCAGTCCGTTGGTACCGTTACCCATTATAGAAGTCCCTTTTGAACGGATAGGGATGGATCTGGTGGGGCCCCTCGTAAAGTCCGCTCGAGGGCACCAACACATCCTAGTGATCGTTGACTATGCCACCCGGTATCCCGAGGCGATACCTCTCAGACATACTGCAGCAAAGCTTATAGCTCGGGAGTTGTTTGCTGTGTTCTGCCGGGTGGGATTGCCCAAGGAGATCCTTACGGATCAGGGGACCCCATTCATGTCTAAAGTGACCAAAGAGCTATGCCGGCTACTCCAGATCAAGCAGTTGCGTACGTCTGTGTATCATCCGCAAACGGACGGTTTAGTCGAGCGTTTCAATAAAACCCTGAAAACCATGCTAAGAAGGGTGATTTCAAAAGACGGGAAAGACTGGGATATGATGCTTCCCTATTTGATGTTTGCCATACGAGAGGTGCCACAGGCATCCACGGGGTTTTCGCCTTTTGAATTGTTATACGGGCGACATCCCCGGGGATTGTTGGACCTGGCAAAGGAAACATGGGAACAAGAGCCCACCCCCCATAAAAGTGTGATTGAACACATTTTGGGTATGCAGAACCGCATAAGCGCGGTCATGCCAATTGTGAAGGAGCACTTACAGGAGGCTCAGGCCGCGCAAAGCGGCCGCTACAATAGACAAGCCACCGTGCGGACCTTTAAACCCGGGGATCGGGTGTTGGTATTGATCCCCACGGCGGAGAGCAAATTCCTGGCTCAGTGGCAAGGCCCCTACGAGATAAAGGAAAGAGTAGGGGTGGTTAACTATAAAGTATTGCAGCCCGGTAGGCGGAAACCTGAACAAATATACCATGTCAACCTATTAAAACCTTGGCAGGAACGGGAAAGCCTGATGGCTGTTTTTTCCCCACCTCCCTCCTCTTCGGGTCGTTCACATCCGGCTCCAGCGACCTCCGGAGAGGACGAACCGGAAGTAAGGATTGGAGAAGCCCTCACCAAGCAACAGAGGCGAGAGGCCAGACGGTTGGTTCAGCAGAACCCCGATGTCTTCTCCGAGCTGCCCGGTAGGACCAGTCTGATACGACATGATATTGTCACCGAGCCCCACCTGAAGGTACGCCTGAAGTCATACCGGGTGCCGGAGGCTCGACGACAAGCCATATCGGAGGAAGTAAAGACAATGTTACGCCTGGGGGTCATCGAAAAATCCCGGAGTGAATGGGCTAGTCCGATTGTCCTAATACCAAAACCCGATGGCTCCTTAAGGTTCTGCAATGACTTTAGGAGATTGAACGAAATATCCAAGTTCGATCTCTACCCCATGCCCCGGGTGGATGAGCTGATTGATAGGCTGGGACAGGCGCGATATTTTACCACGCTCGACCTGACCAAAGGGTACTGGCAGGTGCCACTAACGGAGTCCGCCAAGGAGAAAACAGCTTTTGTTACGCCGGAGGGTCTCTTCCACTATGTTGTCTTGCCTTTTGGGTTACATGGCGCTCCGGCCACGTTCCAGAGGTTGATGGACTTAGTGCTGGAACCCCACCAGGCGTATGCATCAGCGTACCTGGATGACATCATTATTTACAGCTCCGATTGGCAGACCCACTTGGAACAGGTACAAGCGGTGGTGGACGCGCTTCGAACAGCCGGATTGACAGCCAATCCCAAGAAATGTGCATTGGGACTCACGGAAGCCCGCTACTTGGGCTACGTGATAGGCCAAGGGGTGATTAAGCCCCAAATTAACAAGGTTGAGGCGATCCAGAAGTGGCCTAGACCCCTGACCACGAAGCAGGTTAGGGCCTTCCTGGGTATCGTGGGGTACTACAGGAGGTTTGTAAAGGATTTTGCGGGACTATCAGCCCCCTTGACGGACCTTCTCAAAGGCAAGAAGTCCGTCATGGTGCGGTGGACTCCGCAGGCCGAGGACTCCTTCCGGGCCCTGAAGGGGGTCCTGTGCGGACAGCCCGTTCTGGTCAACCCTGATTTCCGGAAGGAGTTCATAGTACAGACTGACGCCTCGGAGGTCGGCCTGGGGGCAGTGCTGTCTCAGGTGGTTCAGGGGGAGGAACACCCCGTCACCTTCTTGAGTAGGAAGCTCACCCCTCCCGAGCGGAATTATAGCGTAGTGGAGAAGGAGTGCCTGGCGATCAAGTGGGCCTTGGAGTCCCTACGCTATTACCTGCTGGGACGGCAGTTTCGCTTGGTGACGGATCACTCTCCACTGGTCTGGATGAGGTCCGCCAAGGAACGGAATGCCCGGGTTACCCGGTGGTTCCTTTCTCTGCAGAACTTCCGGTTTACGGTTGAACACCGGGCCGGTAGGTTGCAGGGCAACGCCGATGCCTTGTCCCGCGGCCCGTGCTTGATGGCTGGAGTTCAACCCCGCACGCTTGAACTGAGGGGGGGGGTATGTGAGACTGTGACCGGGGTTATCTATGACGGCCGGTATGTCTCGCCCAGGTTGTGCTCACTCCATGATAGAAAGTAAATCCACTATAGGGTTAATGCTGTTTCCCTACAGGCTTAAGGAAGGGTTAAAAGGAAACAGGAACGAGGGCAGGTGTGCCGGGTGTGGGGGAAGTGACCAGAACTTCCTGAGCCCTCTGCTGGAGAGGCACATGTATTTTGTTATGGACTTTTTGTTTGGACATTAAACACCGTGTGCTGTGAACCTTGATGCCTGGATCCCGTGTCTTCTGCTGCGCAGCCGACCGCGCTACCTCACAGCCATTAGATCTTTGACTTGTACCACAACCATAAATCTCGAGTAGTTGTCTACCATCGTAAGTGCATACGTGAGCTCGCCTCGATATTCTGCAACAAAACTCCCTTTTTCGATTTCAGTTTCAGCAAACACTCCTCTTCCTGTAGAAAATATTTATCATTACCTAAGACAGTCATTCTAATGCATGACAATATTAAGGCAATTTAGTTAAAACTTGTTTTAACTCACCTTTAAGGGGATTGATGTATTTCATGGTCAATCCAGGTTTGTCAGTGATGGCACTGACATAATGTATGGCGTCTTTTTCGGGCGTTATCCTTTGCCTTTTCATTGTGAAAATCCAGTTGCCTATATCAAAGCAAATTCTACTACTTGTAAAGTATGCAGAAAATGAAATGTAGAACATATAACATCAACTGCTTAGGAACGCATCATAGGTTAGTACTTAAAAGGATATTGTCATGTTCTAGTCATAATGCAAGCTGGACATTTTTCATGTTACCCTGTAATCGCCGGCCTGTTCTAATGCTCACAAGCTAAGATATAGGCTCAGCTGCTAAGGCTTCCCTCTGCCTTCTGAATGAAACTTGAATATGTCTGGGTCACTGTGTATATAGCAGGTGCTCAGAAAAAATAAGAGTCAATTCAATAAAAATAGCTCTGGCACACTATAGTGATCAATAACGTAAGAAAAGAACTCTTGGAATGCTGAAAATTCTTTATTTGTGCAAAAGGATAATTCATCCAACGTTTCGACCTTGTTTTTAGGTCTTTATCAAGGATAAAGTTATCTAAGATCATAAAGGGTTACAAAACCATATAAACACGTAATTAGTACATAGTACAACATAACAGTACAATATATTGCTACTTGAGAGTACAATGGGTCAAATGACCATGATGCACATACAAAAAATTTTTCCAAAGCCATAGTGAAAACATTTGTACTGAGGAAAGAAAATTTCCACATGACCTATCTGGAGAAACATTCTGGATCAAACAACCAAAAATAGTCAAGCAGGTAAATACACACCTATATGGATAACAGGATGATATGTGTTCAATTGTATAGCGTCATTGCCATTAAGGTACAAATGGAAAACTTGCAATCCTATATAGTGAAGGAAATGAACACATATCATATCAAAGAACACAGGAACATGGGTGTGAGAAAAACCTCAATGTTTATACTTTGTTCTTTATAATGGTGTGAACATGTATATGTCTCAGTACCTTATGCACTTGAGAATTCTAGTGAGTAGATCATGAAAGCCTATTTCAGAACTGGAATCAGTAAATAATTGTAGGTGGAATCTAAATGAAAAGATGGTACAAGTGTTATCATGACACGTGGGCTATAACACAATGGACCGTGTGACAAAGAAGAAAGGAGAGAAAGAAGAGGAAGAAAATGCAACTACCTGTAACATTACGTGATAGTCACTGGTAAGTATCACTTGACAATTCAAGTGAAAAAGGATTCCTTTATTAGTGGGTGTATTATAGTATAGCCCTTTGGCAGGGCAGCCAAAAATTGGGAGGCTCCACGTTGTCCCTGCATAGAGACGTGCATGAGGGCCTCAAAACATTGTTCCCATTGCAAAGGAGCGGGTCTCCTGTCGTTGTAATGTCCATTCTGCAAAGAATGGGCGAAAAAATTTACCACTGGGGGTATACCTGAAACAAAGGCCTAACTCTTGTAACGGTCATCATGGTGGCGCATGAGGAGAAGGAGGAGCAGTCCAGCGATTATCCAAAGTCCAGAAGTGTGTACCCATGGGTGACTGGAGGTACATGGCAAATTCCCGTTACAAACTTTAAATTCCGCTCTCATTTGCTGGTGGTGTGGTGAAGTCTGGCCCAATCCAACCCTTGTTCATCTTGATCAGAGTCAGCCTGTCAGCATTTTCAGTTGACAGGCGGGTGCGTTTATCTGTAATGATTCCACCTGCGGCACTAAAAACACGCTCTGACAAAACGCTAGCGGCAGGGCAGGCCAGGACTTCCAAGGCGTAGAGAGCCAATTCATGCCACGTGTCCACCTTGGATACCCAATAATTGTAAGGCACAGAGGAATGTCGGAGTACAGTTGTTCGATCTGCAAGGTACTCCTTGAGCATCTGGGCAAACTTAGGATTTCTTGTGGCACTACCCCGCACCTCAGGGGCTGTGGTACGTGAGGGGCTGAGAAAACTGTCCCACATCTTAAAAACTGTTCCCCTACCTCTGGCGGATTGGACTTGTGCCTCTCTCGGCTGTACGCCTTGGTTGTCCACTGATTCCTGACCTATGCCGCTAGCGTTTTGTGAGGGGAATGCTTTGCCTACTTCCGTGACTATGGCCTTCCGGAACTGCTGCATTTTGGTTGACCTCTCCGCCTCGGGAATAAGAGACATAAAGTTCTCCTTGTAGCGTGGGTCTAACAGTGTTACCAACCAGTAATGATTGTCGGCCAAGATGTTCTTAAAGCGAGGGTCACGAGACAGGCAGCTTACCATAAAGTCAGCCATGTGCGCCAGACTCTTAACAGCCAGGACTTCAGTAGCCTGACCAACACGTTGACTGAACATGCTGTCCTCCTCCTCCTCCTCCTCCTCCTCATCTACCCTGTCCTCTGGCCAGCCACGCTGAACCGAGGATATGACTGGTGTGCATGTCATATCCTCAATTTGGCCGGAGATTTGCTCCATGTCTTCATCCTCCTCCTCGTCATAGTCCTCCACTGCACGTTGTGATGAGACGAGGCTGGGCTGTGTGTTATCACCCACACCCACTACTGTTTCTTGCTGCAACTCATCGCGCTCCGCCTGCAATGCATCATGTTTGGTTTTGAGCAGAGACCGTTTTAGAAGGCAGAGTAGCGGTATGGTGACGCTAATAATGGCGTCATCTTATACCTTTATGATGTTATTGTTTATTCTAAAGCAAACAAGATTTTAGGGTGTATAAAAAGGGAGATTAGATCCGGTGATCCCAACGTATTGTTAACCCTCTATAAATCACTTGAAGATTTCCGCTTCAAAGGCAGTGCCTTGATCTGTGAGGACTCTCTCTGAGTAGCCATGAGGTCTGCATAAGTGTGCTTGGAAGACCTTCGCTGCAGTATGGGCCATTAGATCTTTGACTTGTACCACAACCATAAATCTCGAGTAGTTGTCTACCATCGTAAGTGCATACGTGAGCTCACCTCGATATTCTGCAACAAAACTCCCTTTTTCGATTTCAGTTTCAGCAAACACTCCTCTTCCTGTAGAAAATATTTATCATTACCTAAGACAGTCATTCTAATGCATGACAATATTAAGGCAATTTAGTTAAAACTTGTTTTAACTCACCTTTAAGGGGATTGATGTATTTCATGGTCAATCCAGGTTTGTCAGTGATGGCACTGACATAATGTATGGCGTCTTTTTCGGGCGTTATCCTTTGCCTTTTCATTGTGAAAATCCAGTTGCCTATATCAAAGCAAATTCTACTACTTGTAAAGTATGCAGAAAATGAAATGTAGAACATATAACATCAACTACTTAGGAACGCATCATAGGTTAGTACTTAAAAGGATATTGTCATGTTCTAGTCATAATGCAAGCTGGACATTTTTCATGTTACCCTGTAATCGCCGGCCTGTTCTAATGCTCACAAGCCAAGATATAGGCTCAGCTGCTAAGGCTTCCCTCTGCCTTCTGAATGAAAATTGAATATGTCTGGCTCACTGTGTATATAGCAGGTGCTCAGAAAAAATAAGAGTCAATTCAATAGAAATAGCTCTGGCACACTATAGTGATCAATAACGTAAGAAAAGAACTCTTAGAATGCTGAAAATTCTTTATTTGTGCAAAAGGATAATTCATCCAACGTTTCGAGCTTGTTTTTAGGTCTTTATCAAGGATAAAGTTATCTAAGATCATAAAGGGTTACAAAACCATATAAACACGTAATTAGTACATAGTACAACATAACAGTACAATATATTGCTACTTGAGAGTACAATGGGTCAAATGACCATGATGCACATACAAAAAAATTTTCCAAAGCCATAGTGAAAACATTTGTACTGAGGAAAGAAAATTTCCACATGACCTATCTGGAGAAACATTCTGGATCAAACAACCAAAAATAGTCAAGCAGGTAAATACACACCTATATGGATAACAGGATGATATGTGTTCAATTGTATAGCGTCATTGCCATTAAGGTACAAATGGAAAACTTGCAATCCTATATAGTGAAGGAAATGAACACATATCATATCAAAGAACACAGGAACATGGGTGTGAGAAAAACCTCAATGTTTATACTTTGTTCTTTATAATGGTGTGAACATGTATATGTCTCAGTACCTTATGAACTTGAGAATTCTAGTGAGTAGATGATGAAAGCCTATTCCAGAACTGGAATCGGTAAATAATTGTAGGTGGAATCTAAATGAAAAGATGGTACAAGTGTTATCATGACACGTGGGCTATAACACAATGGACCGTGTGACAAAGAAGAAAGGAGAGAAAGAAGAGGAAGAAAATGGAACTACCTGTAACATTACGTGATAGTCACTGGTAAGTATCACTTGACAATTCAGGTGAAAAAGGATTCCTTTATTAAAGGGTTCTCAGTCGCCTCAGGATCATGAAATACTAGGGTAAATGATATGAGAATGGGTAAGAAGCACCACTAAAGGAAATATGAGATGCAGGACATATATCTATAAACCCCTGAACTACATGATAGAAATAAAAAGAAGAAAAAAGAAAAAAAAGAAGAAAGAAGAAGAACACATAGAATGCGGAAAGAGAATGGGTACAACTACCTGAGTTACTGCAGGGAGGCCCCTGGTAGGTATTGTGAGGGTTAGTGGAATTCCTTCACTGAAGGGTTCTCAGTTGCCTCAGGTTCGTGAAAAATGCTATAGACAAATAATGCCCGGAGAAAAGGGGTTCATATACAGCGAATAATGGTAATACAAGGTACATGTGTCCCATGTAATAGTATAAATATATATATATGCTCTACACCAGAAATAGAAAGTAGTCCCTCTGCCTTCTGTCTAGGTGCCCTGAGTTATGTCCTGTAATCTGTCACAGTGACCTAGACACACATGTGTAGTAGGGGAATATCCCTGCTGAGATGCCAGTGCTAGAGCACTCGTTTGCTGTGGAGTTGAACGCTATGTGAGTAGTTCTTACCTTCAATGAGCAGAAGTCTCTTTTTTCAGATTTCAATATCTCTGTGGGTATCTGGCAGAAATATGGAATACTCTTTACTGCTAAGACCCTGTACACCACTCCCACTAAAGGGGGCTTTACACGCTGCGACATCGCTAATGCGGAGTCGTTGGGGTCACGGAATTTGTGACGCACATCCGGCCGCATTAGCGATGTTGCTGCGTGTGATACCGATGAGCGATTTTGCATCGTTGCAAAAACGTGCAAAATCGCTCATCGGTGACATGGGTCTCCATTCTCGATTATCGTTACTGCAGCAGTAACGATGTAGTTCGTCGCTCCTGCGGTAGCACACATCGCTCCGTGTGACACCGCAGAAACGAGGAACCTCTCCTTACCTGCCTCCCAGCCGCTATGAGGAAGGAAGGAGGTGGGCGGGATGTTCCGGCCACTCATCTCCGCCCCTCCGCTGCTATTGGGCCGTCGCTCAGTGACGTCGCTGTGACGCCGCACGGACCGCCCCCTTAGAAAGGAGGCGGTTCGCCGGACACAGCGACGTCGCCGGGCAGGTAAGTATGTGTGACGGGTCTGGTCGGTGTTGTGCGGCATGGGCAACGATTTGCCCGTGTCGCGCAACAGATGGGGGCAGGTACCCACACTAGCGATATCGGGACCGATATCGCAGTGTGTAAAGTAGCCTTTAGTCACATGACCAAGACTGTATCTGTGTCCCTACAACACACTTGAGACAAATGTGTGTGTGAGCCTGCATTGTGGGGTATATATAATATATTATAGAGCTGGGAAGGATCATTCTAAGCAGTGAGCTGTTCCAGTATTTGTAGGAAAATACCCAGTAGAAGCATCAAACACAGCACCAATACCTCCCATCAGTATTCCACCACAGTGCCATGTAACCCATGCCCTACACTCCCATCTACACCAATACTATACAGGCACAAACTAGTATATCTGACTAAAAGCCCCCAAAATATGAAGAACGGCCTATAGTTGAGTGTGGATATAAAATCTATGTGAGCAGAGCTAGAATAGAAATCACTGATCGCATTGAAGTCATTCTGACCATAAATCACCATGATATCAAGGTGAGGAGTTGTGTGTTACTGCTGGGAGGAAAGGGTTAACAGTGGAATATTAAGGTGCATTTCTGTGTGCAGTGTTACTAGTCAATGTAACAATTCAGTATGAGCTGCTCTTGGTGCCGGGGGAGGGAGATGCTCTCCTGAGCAAGATAGATGGGGAATGAACATGATATCTATATAGTGTAAGGCAGGGGGTCTCAAACCAGGTGATCATGTCTGATCAACTGGTTACATTATGTCTGATTACCTTGTCTAACAGTTTTTTCTCCCCTTTCTTTACCTTCCAGGTTCCCATAGTCACGTGAAATATCCCTGTTGCACTTGATTACGGCTCACTATTCACTATAGGATGTCTTATATCTAACATCACACTCTCACCCATCAGCACTCTATAGGTTTGTATAAGGTATGCGCTTACACATCCGGTCCTCCATAGGTATTTCCACTTATGTAACACTATCCCTATGATCACTCATAACTCATACCCTTGTAGTCAATTACAGCCTCCTCTCTCCCCCCTCCCCTTCTCCCTTTCCATCTATAATTTTGCCAGTACAATATTAGTTTACATTAGGCACACACTCACATATTCCTTTCCTTAGTGATTTATTGTAATTCACATTCACATACAATTCTCTATGCCTGCCCCATTACTACATTCATACCTACTTGACCCTATCCTGATACCCCTTGTCTCACCTTGTTGGTCCCTACACCTGTTATCATGTCCTTTCCTGTGTCTGTCTTGTCACACAACACATTTTAGCATATAACTTGTGCTCCTTATTACCTGTCCTGCCTATTAGAATTATGTCCATTATGTCCATGCATGGCCCAATGAATCAAGTCTGTACTTCATATTCATGGTTTAAGCCTTTGGGTTCCAATGTGCCCAGAGTATATATCCAGAAAGATTCCCTTTCTTTGAGCTTCCTAATTCTATTGCCTCCTCTGCGTATGGCTTGGACATGTTCGATGACTTGGAATCTTAATTGGATCACTGTGTGATTATGCGTCACAAAATGGTGTGGGACTGGTAATAGAATCTGCTTACAATGTATTGTTGACTTGTGTTTAGCTCAAAGAAAGAGAATCTTTCTGGATATGTACTCTGGGCACATTAGAACCCAAGGGCTTAAACCGTGAATATGAAGTAAAGACTTGATTCATTGGGCCGTGCACCATGTCACCAAGTGTCCAATTGCATTGTCCAATGGCTCACAATGGTTATGCGTTTTCATTGGATGGATAATCGAAGCCATGTTTTTTTCCTTTCTGTTGGGTTTGTTGTGTGAGTAGCCTATAGGATTAAGTTGGTTACCGCAGGCAGTGGATTTAACTTCCTGTCTTTGGTCCAGTGGTAGATGGATTGTCTGGTCTATGAGCTGTTATTGGTTTGAATGCAGGTGAATGCCCATGGGCTGCTTATGACTGTGTAAAATAGTATTGATTCATGATGGATTTCAGACTACATGTAGATATCTTCAGTCTTTCTATCCACATCATTTAAATGAACATTATCCATGCAGCTTGAAATCCATCCAATAAGAGAAGCAACCTTGTACAACCAATCTGATAAGGGCACAGTATATCCTAAGGGAAGGTTATGGCTATAAAAGGGGACTTCTTGGAGTCACCAGGTTGTTGATGGATGTTGCATGATCTAGTCTAAGCTCTTAGGAGCTGGCTAGGGGATCAGAACCAGGATGCCTTGTGGACTCGGTCTAGGGACTTTGGCTTCAACTAGAGGATCACTTGGCTACATGGCTTCAATCTAGGGGCTCCAATTCCGATTGGAGATCATAACCGCAATCTAGGGATTTCGACTCCGGCTGCCAGGATTATACCATATCATCATACCAGAGACTACTTAAGGAAGAAACCCAGGTTGGACAATTTTGTCACCTGGCTACAGACTTTGCAGACCTCAGCCAGCTTCCTAAATCTGGCGCTATTCTATTGTCGGTGGGTGCCCGACAAATTACACAGCTATGTAAAATTTTGGTTTATGAAACTTCAAATCCAGTGACTGATTATTATGTTTTCTAATGTCCTGATTTAAAAAAAAAAATAAATATTTTTTTTTAACCATCAAATATTGATTTTGTACAATCCATGTGTGAAGTTACATACAAGTGACATGAACAAGAAAAATACTTATTGTAACCAAAAATATTCACAATTTTATATATAAAATACATTTATTTATTGTACAGTCATTCTGCAACTTTATTAGAAATTTATTCTTGCACTTTTTCCTTTTCTCTAGATCCCCCTTTTCTCTTATAGAAGGCCTGTGGATCTTCTCTGTGAAGCATCCGGCAATCATGTTCACGTTTCATTTACTTTGGTATCGTCGTTCCATCTCCTTGATATTCCGATGAAAACCTTCTTGTTCTTCCCACCAGCACCAAGGTTTTCAGACAAGTAGTCCAAATAGGAATGTAAAAAATGTAACTTCAAATTCATTAGACAACCCAAGGCTTTGAAACGTTTCAGCATGTTCTCCACGATGGACTTAAATTTTGATTCTTTGTTGTTACCTAGAAACGTATTTATTGCTTCTTTCAAAGAGTCCCAAGCCCTTTTTTCAACAGTTTTCATTATTGTTTAAAACACGTCATCCTTCATTCATGGGTTTCTGAATATCCGAACCCACAAAAATGCTTTTGTGCTGCCCCTGTGCCAGCAGCCGCCGTTGGTCGGATCCAGACCTTCTAAGAGAGTGGCTCGACCCGGGGGTCTCGCGGACATGTCGAATAAAAGGAGGAATGTAGATGTATGGGCTAGGCCGTATTAAGTTTGTGACGCCACCAACGGTGTGTGGTGAGGTGGGACACCACCGCTGCCGTTATGGGATACCCGGGAGAGATGTAGTGGCAGCTGGATGTTAACCCCTCCGTGTGTAGGGATGATTGCCCCGGGGCCCAGTGTCTTTGTGCAGGGTATGGTGATGGCAAGGGCCGGCGCGCCTGAGCAAGCAGGGGGATGTTTGGTTACTCACAGTAAATGAATCACACGAGTCTTTCGGTAAACCAAAGGTGCTGGTGGCCTGCCGCCCCGGCCGGTTGCATTCAGGTCCCCCACCCAGGCTGGTGGTCGCTGTCCTTTACTCTGCACTTGTTTTTGTGTATGGTGGACTGCCTGGTCTGGAACTCAGGAGTCCGCTCCCGGCTGGATATGGCCTAAGGAGCCGTGCCCGCAGGCGCTGGCCCGTGGGATCTAAGGGCCCTGGCGGTGGCCTTATCCCTATCAGTGGGCTGTTGTCTTCTTTGAGGGACTTTAGGTGGGATAGGACCTATAATCCTGCCCTCAATCATTTAATTAGCTAGGCCGCTGTTTTCGGTCCTGGCTTCAGGGTCCTAGGTGACTAGGGTTTCAGGTCGGCTGTGTGTTTCCTAAGTGAGGAAAGGTGTTGTGCGGGGGCCTATCTGTAACTACCTGGTTTTGCCAGGGCATCACACCTTCCTTCAGACTTGATTCTGACAGTCCCTGAAACTTGGTACACAGGTACTTAAACATCTCTCCTTCTTTCAGTAGCGCTTTCACAAACAGCTTCATCAGTCCAAGCTTACAGTGGAGTGGTGGCAAGAGAACTTTAGGTGGGATCAACTAAGCTTTATGCAACAATGTTCTTGAGTCCCGGTTACAAAGATGTTCTTGTTGGCCAATTTTTTTTGCTCCAGTGAAGAGTCCTAACCTGGCTTTCCAATTCACACAAAAAGCATGTGTTCTGCCTTCTTTTACGTAATGCTGTGAATCTCTAGCATACAGCTAAACCCTAGTTCACATTTCAAATAAACAGACTGTGGAGTTCAATAGCCTTGATTTATTAGCTGGTAACGTGAACTTGATTGCAGTATACATGGAATATACAGTGAATATAGGAATATCCAAGATGCAGTTGAAGACAGAATACGGTATATCCAAGATACTGTTTTATACGGGTAAAAACTATAACAAGAAAATGATTACAGTCAGTACAGTGTTAATACAGAGTTAACATAGCATAACAGTACATGAGATGCAGTTCTTACGAGAATGTAGGTGAAAGGTCACTGCATCTGCAATACATAGAAATCTTATCTAGACAAACAAGACAGGGATGACACTAAAGGTGTAGAAGTACAATGTACAATGCATTTACTACACTCTTCCATCTAGGATTCTATCACTAACACATGTAATTTGCTTTGCTCACCGGATTACACTAGGCAGGGGTGAATGTACAGAGAGGTAAGTCGGCATGTCCTTTCCTGACAAATCCAAAGAGAAAATGGCTGCAGGCTTCTTCTCAGCTCAGGGAGGCATTCCTTACCCAGAATACATTTAGCTTAAAGGGAAACTCAGCAATTCAAAAGAATAACAATGACCTCTAGGGGTTGTAACAGAAATTTTAATGAATGACTATTAGCAGGCTGCCATGAGGCAGAACAGCATGGGTATTTAATATATCCTCCTTGCTGCCCAAGAAGCAATGAGAACATTTTTAGACCACCACATATTGACCATCCATGCTCCTTGTAGTTAAGTTTCTTGAGAATAAAGTCTAAATTCTCACAGCTTTCTTCCAAGTGCATAGCATGTGTGACGCCCTGGACTAGCCAGGTAGTCACAAACACAAAATCACACACACCCCCTCCCCTGGATAGTCTACATCAGTCACACAAAATCCTTGTTGCCTGCTCCAGGGTCTGATGTCCACACCAGGTGGGGCGGAGCCAGGCGGTTGGCCCCACCCACCGAGGAGTTCACAGGCCTGGAGGCGGGAAAAAGCAGTTAGTTTAGTTTTGTAGTGGAAAGTGAGAGGACAGAAACTGTTAGTGTCTGGGTAGGAGCCCAGGCACTGTCAGCAAGGTCGGCAGACGGTGGTGGCCGTCTGCAGGAGGTGGTACAAGTCAGCTGAACCGTAGGATCGGGGACGGGCGGTGACCCGAAGGGAACTGAACCGGTGAGCGGATCTGTACCAAGCACAAAGGCAGGGCCATTGGACCCTGACCAGGCTAGGAGCCGCCGACAATGGTCAAATCCGAGAGTGACCGGAATCCCAGGGGTTCCCTAACACCCAAGACCCGACAGAAGGCAACCGTCCACACCGTGAGGATAAAAAGCCACCGCCATAGGCTAGAGATCCAAGGGCCAGCGCCTGCGGGCAAACGGGCTCCCTCGGTACGTACACCCCAGCCATCCAGCCTCCCCGTACCGCCACCGGGCCCCGGGATCACCAACCCCTACCCACGGAGGGGGAACCAACATCCTAGCTGCTCCCTGCCATCGCTCCCGGGATCCCCGTCACCAGCAGTGGTGGTGCCCATTATCACCACGACCTGTGGGTGACGTCACTAACTATCTCCCCAAACAAACCACCCCCTTTTCACTCGTGGGCGAGGAGCGCTGCTCGAGTCCCCGGATCTGGCCCTCCGCTCGAGCCACCGAGCAGCAGCAGCAGCAGAAGTCCCCGAACCCGAGCGTAGCGTGCGTGGCCCCTCTGCCCGCGACACATGCCCTACACACACTGAAGAATACTTACTGCCATTGAGCAGTAGCACAGCTTTCAGACTTTTTGGATGAAACAATGACGTGTCTCCACTCGCTCACATTGTACTTAATGTTACATTTTCCATCAGCACAGGAACATCGCTTGAATACACTAGAGCACCATCTTCAGAAAAGTATGGAGGGAATCTTTTCAGAATTCTAACCTTTTGGAAACCTATTGTCACGCTCTCCGGGTCCCCTGCTCTGCCCCCCGGCTCACCTGCCACGCTCCCCGGCTTCCCTGCTTCGCTCCCCGGCTCCTCTGGCAGACATCCCCCGCTCCACGGTCTCCAGCCTCCACCACCTGCGGTCCCCAGGCGGCCCGGTCCCCACTCCCGGCGCCCGTCGGCAGCCCTGCTCCAGGCCGGCTCCCCTGCTTCCTATACACCGCTCCCTGCCCTGGCTTCTGGCACCCGGGCCTCGCGCATGCGCATTAGGGCGCGCGCGCGGTCATTGACCCTCTCTTAAAGGGCCAGCGTCCACTGACAGGAAATTGAACACACAGGTACAGGGTATAAAGGGGTTTAATGTCCAAGTGGGCGGGGCCTGTTCTTCGTGTTTCCTAAGCTAGGAGTCAGGTCTCCTTGTGTCTCTGTGATATACTTACCTATCTCTCTTCTAGAGCCGCTCCTGCCTCGCCATCCGGTCCTGCCGATTCCCGAACCCCGAACGCTGACTATCTGCCATCCCATCAGTCCGTACCATCTCTGATCCCTGTGGTGACCCGTCCTCTCGCTCCATCGGTTCCGGACTCTGCCTGACATCTCGGCCTCCGAACCTGAGCTCCGTCACCCGGACTACCATCAGTGACTCCGTGGTCCCAGGGACTTCTCCATTCCACTCTTTTGCACGGACTGTCCTGCTACCCGTAGTGCTCCGGCTACCGGACCCCTTGCCTTCATTAAGGTGTTCGGCCCAGTGGATCCACCTCCTGGGTCTGCCCGTCCACCTGGCCCTAACACCTATAGAATCAGTGTTTGTGAAAAAACTGTACGTGATGATATTTTTTCAATATTTTTACTGAGTCCAATGATCAAAAGTATGAAAAAAATCACATCTTTCAAAAATTTTTACCCTTGGAAACCTGTGTTATTATTACTATGCACGAGCCCTAAATTGTCTGAAAAACAACAAATATGCTGGTTGGATAGACCTTGACCCAACAATTCAACGGCCACAATTAAGGAGAAAAGTGCTAAGAGAGTTAAATTTGCCCCTGAAATAACCCATGATACGGGCCAAGGAGGGACACACCATTTTGATCCGAAAATAGCCCAACACCATGAGAGACGGGCAAATCCGTGAAAAGACAAAGTTCCAAGCTACAACTGACGCAGGATCTACAGCACATACGCCCATTGTAATTGTTCATGATTTCCGGCCACTACGCATTTCAGCCTTCAGGGACCTGGTAATTCGAATGCTATGTCCAGGAGTAGAGATGAGCGAACCGGTCCCGGTTTGGCTCGAGGTCGGTTCGCCGAACGGAGCTCCCGTTCGAGTTCGGCTCGTCGAACGTTCGACGAACCGAACTCGAGCCAATAGGAAACAATGGCAGGCAATCACAAACACAGTAAAACACCTAGAAAACACCCTCAAAGGTGTCCAAAAGGTGACAAACAACTCACAACACAACACAAACACATGGGAAAGTGACAAGGACATATACTCATGCGAAAACAAAACAGCTGGACAAGGAAAAAGAGGAGGACACACAGATATAGGCATGGCACGCCATTCTAAAATCATGTAAAACACCGCAAGGTGACTCCAAGCGGAGTCTCCCTTTTTTCCAAAAATTGGGCCCCACACACACCCACCCATTCAGTGGCAGCAGTTGTGCCCCAGTTGTACACTTCACAGCTACATTTGCATCAAGCACATTCAAAAATACGCTATTCTTAACCGTCCCCAGGATGACACCGGGGTAGGTAGCAAAGTCTTTCCTGATCCCAGCTCTGTTCATCTTGGCTTCAAGCACATTCAAAAATACGCCATTCTTATCCGTCCCCAGGATGACACCGGGGTAGGTAGATAAAGTTTTTGCTGACCATGACTTGTTCATCTTGGCTTCTTTTAAAAACACAGCAAGCAAGGGTTACTCCAAGCGGAGTCTCCCTTTTTTCCAAAAATTGGGCCACACAGACACCCACCCCATCAGTGGCAGCACTTGGGCCCTAGTTGCAAACAGGATGTTTTGATTTGCATCAAGCACATTCAAAAATACGCCATAATTAACCGTCCCCAGGATGACACCGGGGTAGGTAGCAAAGTCTTTCCTGATCCCAGCTCTGTTCATCTTGGCTTCTTTTAAAAACACAGCAAGCAAGGGTTACTCCAAGCGGAGTCTCCCTTTTTTCCAAAAATTGGGCCACACAGACACCCACCCCATCAGTGGCAGCACTTGGGCCCTAGTTGCAAACAGGATGTTTTGATTTGCATCAAGCACATTCAAAAATACGCCATAATTAACCGTCCCCAGGATGACACCGGGGTAGGTAGCAAAGTCTTTCCTGATCCCAGCTCTGTTCATCTTGGCTTCTTTTAAAAACACAGCAAGCAAGGGTTACTCCAGCTCTGTTCATCTTGGCTTCTTTTAAAAACACAGCAAGCAAGGGTTACTCCAAGCGGAGTCTCCCTTTTTTCCAAAAATTGGGCCACACAGACACCCACCCCATCAGTGGCAGCACTTGGGCCCTAGTTGCAAACAGGATGTTTTGATTTGCATCAAGCACATTCAAAAATACGCCATAATTAACCGTCCCCAGGATGACACCGGGGTAGGTAGCAAAGTCTTTCCTGATCCCAGCTCTGTTCATCTTGGCTTCTTTTAAAAACACAGCAAGCAAGGGTTACTCCAAGCGGAGTCTCCCTTTTTTCCAAAAATTGGGCCACACAGACACCCACCCCATCAGTGGCAGCACTTGGGCCCTAGTTGCAAACAGGATGTTTTGATTTGCATCAAGCACATTCAAAAATACGCCATAATTAACCGTCCCCAGGATGACACCGGGGTAGGTAGCAAAGTCTTTCCTGATCCCAGCTCTGTTCATCTTGGCTTCTTTTAAAAACACAGCAAGCAAGGGTTACTCCAAGCGGAGTCTCCCTTTTTTCCAAAAATTGGGCCCCACACACACCCACCCCTTCAGTGGCAGCAGTTGTGCCCCAGTTGTACACTTCACAGCTACATTTGCATCAAGCACATTCAAAAATACGCTATTCTTAACCGTCCCCAGGATGACACCGGGGTAGGTAGCAAAGTCTTTCCTGATCCCAGCTCTGTTCATCTTGGCTTCTTTTAAAAACACAGCAAGCAAGGGTTACTCCAAGCGGAGTCTCCCTTTTTTCCAAAAATTGGGCCACACAGACACCCACCCCATCAGTGGCAGCACTTGGGCCCTAGTTGCAAACAGGATGTTTTGATTTGCATCAAGCACATTCAAAAATACGCCATAATTAACCGTCCCCAGGATGACACCGGGGTAGGTAGCAAAGTCTTTCCTGATCCCAGCTCTGTTCATCTTGGCTTCTTTTAAAAACACAGCAAGCAAGGGTTACTCCAAGCGGAGTCTCCCTTTTTTCCAAAAATTGGGCCACACAGACACCCACCCCATCAGTGGCAGCACTTGGGCCCTAGTTGCAAACAGGATGTTTTGATTTGCATCAAGCACATTCAAAAATACGCCATAATTAACCGTCCCCAGGATGACACCGGGGTAGGTAGCAAAGTCTTTCCTGATCCCAGCTCTGTTCATCTTGGCTTCTTTTAAAAACACAGCAAGCAAGGGTTACTCCAAGCGGAGTCTCCCTTTTTTCCAAAAATTGGGCCCCACACACACCCACCCCTTCAGTGGCAGCAGTTGTGCCCCAGTTGTACACTTCACAGCTACATTTGCATCAAGCACATTCAAAAATACGCTATTCTTAACCGTCCCCAGGATGACACCGGGGTAGGTAGCAAAGTCTTTCCTGATCCCAGCTCTGTTCATCTTGGCTTCTTTTAAAAACACAGCAAGCAAGGGTTACTCCAAGCGGAGTCTCCCTTTTTTCCAAAAATTGGGCCACACAGACACCCACCCCATCAGTGGCAGCACTTGGGCCCTAGTTGCAAACAGGATGTTTTGATTTGCATCAAGCACATTCAAAAATACGCCATAATTAACCGTCCCCAGGATGACACCGGGGTAGGTAGCAAAGTCTTTCCTGATCCCAGCTCTGTTCATCTTGGCTTCTTTTAAAAACACAGCAAGCAAGGGTTACTCCAAGCGGAGTCTCCCTTTTTTCCAAAAATTGGGCCCCACACACACCCACCCCTTCAGTGGCAGCAGTTGTGCCCCAGTTGTACACTTCACAGCTACATTTGCATCAAGCACATTCAAAAATACGCTATTCTTAACCGTCCCCAGGATGACACCGGGGTAGGTATGTCCAGGAGTAGAGATGAGCGAACCGGTCCCGGTTCGGCTCGAGGTCGGTTCGCCGAACGGAGCTCCCGTTCGAGTTCGGCTCGTCGAACGTTCGACGAACCGAACTCGAGCCAATAGGAAACAATGGCAGGCAATCACAAACACAGTAAAACACCTAGAAAACACCCTCAAAGGTGTCCAAAAGGTGACAAACAACTCACAACACAACACAAACACATGGGAAAGTGACAAGGACATATACTCATGCGAAAACAAAACAGCTGGACAAGGAAAAAGAGGAGGACACACAGATATAGGCATGGCACGCCATTCTAAAATCATGTAAAACACCGCAAGGTGACTCCAAGAGGAGTCTCCCTTTTTTCCAAAAATTGGGCCCCACACACACCCACCCCTTCAGTGGCAGCAGTTGTGCCCCAGTTGTACACTTCACAGCTACATTTGCATCAAGCACATTCAAAAATACGCTATTCTTAACCGTCCCCAGGATGACACCGGGGTAGGTAGCAAAGTCTTTCCTGATCCCAGCTCTGTTCATCTTGGCTTATTTTAAAAACACAGCAAGCAAGGGTTACTCCAAGCGGAGTCTCCCTTTTTTCCAAAAATTGGGCCACACAGACACCCACCCCATCAGTGGCAGCACTTGGGCCCTAGTTGCAAACAGGATGTTTTGATTTGCATCAAGCAAAATCAAAAATACGCCATAATTAACCGTCCCCAGGATGACACCGGGGTAGGTAGCAAAGTCTTTCCTGATCCCAGCTCTGTTCATCTTGGCTTCTTTTAAAAACACAGCAAGCAAGGGTTACTCCAAGCGGAGTCTCCCTTTTTTCCAAAAATTGGGCCACACAGACACCCACCCCATCAGTACTTTACCCTCCACACCAGTCCCAAGCTGGAAGCACTGCAGCACTGCCTCGGCGAAGCGGCAACAGGCTGTGCTGCAGCTAATCTGCATAGGTGACAAACCCCACAATGCAGAAGAGGTGTGGACAGCTCTAAAACAGCATGCAGATCACTGGCTCACACCTCTGAACCTAAAGCCAGGAAAGGTTGTGTGTGACAATGGCCGGAACCTGGTGGCGGCTTTGAGGCGAGGCCAGCTGACACATGTTCCATGCGTGGCCCATGTGCTCAACCTCGTGGTTCAGCGGTTTCTAAACTCATACCCAGAGCTGTCTGATCTGCTGGTAAAAGTTCGCCGCCTGTCTGCACATTTTCGAAAGTCACCTACTGCTTCAGCCGGCCTTGCCGGCTTTCAGCGTCATTTGCATCTTCCGGCTCACAGACTGGTGTGTGATGTCCCCACGCATTGCTGATATGTGCCCGTTCAAGTGTCTCGGGAATTTTCAACAGATCCGTCCGAAGGTGGATGGCCCCTTATTATGTCACGAGGATGGGTCCTTTTTATCGAGATACCAATTTGTGAGTGTTTTTAGGGCATGTTTGAAGTCGTTGGGGTTAGATCCGAAGTCTTTCGGATTGGGGCAGCGAAGGAGGCCTCTATATGCGGCCTACCGGAGGAGACAGTTAAGCAGATTGGTAGGTGGAAGTCGCAGCGCTTTAAGTCGTATGTACGTCCCCAGGTGGTTGTTGGCAATTGAGGGGAAAAGGGGGGGGTATTAGGGTAGCAATGGGGGGGGTGAGAGTGTGTGTTTTTTGTCAATTTGGTTTGGTGAGGCAATAAAATGGTGTCGTCTGTACATTTTGTATTGCAGAAGCACCCCCCCTTCCTTCCCTGGTCTGGATCCTTGGCCACTCTTATGTGTATTGGGGAGCCCGACGAGCGGACGCGAGATGGAACGGGAGACAGCTAGGTTTTGAGAAGGACCTGGCTCTCGTGCGATGGCTCGGTGTTCGGGGGTTAGGGTGGAACAGGGTGTTGCAGGAGGTGCATAGATACGCCCGGTTGGACAGACCTCCTGACATCTTAGTGTTGCATGCCGGGGGGAATGATTTGGGTGGGCGTCCTTTTCGAATCTTGATAACGGACATCAAACATGATTTGTTACGGTTATGGGTGTCGTTTCCAGGTCTAACGATAGTCTGGTCGGAGATAGTAGCGAGAAAGAGTTGGCAGAAAGCGCGGTCAGTTGACAGGTTGAACAAGGCGCGGGCGAAGGTTAATAGGGCGATCTCGAAGTTTGTTAGTCGGAACGGGGGTATAGCAATACGGCATGTTGAGTTGGAAAGGACGGAAGAGGAATTTTGGTTGGCTGACGGGGTACACCTTAATGCGGTGGGAACTGACTTATGGGCTCTTGGCTTGCAGGGAGGTATTGAGAGGGCCCTTTGCTTGCGGGGGGTCTCAGGCACTTGAAGGGTTTCAAGGTGCCTTCGTTGTGGTGTTGTTTATTGGTGGGTCCTTGAAGTTGGTTTAAAATTGGTTCGGGGATTCATCCGGGTATGGATCCCCTCATTGGCAGAATTGATGGTCCCCTAGTGATTTTGGGGGGGAACCCCGACGGGGTATGTCGGGGCCCCTGGGGGTGTGGTTGGGGTTGACGGAGGATTAACCCTAACCATTTGGTGCTACTGAGTCAGTGTGGGTAACGGCTGGGAGCAAGTTGAGGTTTTTTATTGCTCGGTTATGGGAATCACCAGGGTTTTGGTAGCTTCAAGGACCTTACCACATTGCAAATTTTATTGGTTATGTATTCTTGTTAATAAAATGGCTGCTATGGCCAAAATTATCCAAAGATAAATTTGTGTCTGTGTAATTACTTTTAAATAAGAAATGGGAATGGAGGTGTGGGGTATGAAAGGAAGACCGGAGTCAACAATTCCAGGGTCAAGCATGTTTATTTGCGTAAGCTTCATTCCAGGGTAGAAAGGGTAAGAGTGCCTTTCAGAATTCGAAGTGGTCGGACTGTACGGACCACCAAGAACTGCAGGAGAGCTTGAACATCTTCCCATGGATGTGCGACATCCTCCCTCATCAGTTACGTAGGTAAGCAGGTTCTCAGCATTGCAGCCCATTTGTTGTCTTAAGTTAGTTAAGCGGGGTTAACTAACCTGTCAGTTCAGCCTCAGGTCTAAAGCAGAGGCCTGGACTCCACTCCTTACTCCTCACTCCACAACTCTCCTTAAAAACAACTGACTCCTTTTTCCTGCCCCGGGGTCTCCAGACCCTTAGGTGGGCGTTTCCTTCCGTCTGGTCCTGCCCACTGGTGTGCCTGTCTTTCCCTGGGGGAGGTGACTAGGGTTTTCTGGTTGGCTTTGTGTGACTTAGGTGAGGGAAGTTGTTATGCGGGGGCCTATGTGTGACTACCTGCAGTGTCAGGGCGTCACATATGTATGTGTGTATGTCTGCTAAAGGAATCCGCACCGTCATATTTACAAACACAAAATTTTGACTCTATGCACAGAAGAGAGTCATGCTATTTACATGATTTGTGTTTTTTTACCTTTTAAAACTATCATTAAATGTTAAGTTTTAGTTAGGGATTTATGCTTCTGTCTGTCTCTCTCCCAGTCTCTGTCATCTGTCTGTCTCTGTGTGTCTCTATCTCTATCCATGTCTCTCTGTCTCTCTATCTCTGTCTGTCTCTCTGTGTCTGTCTGTCTTTCTCTCTTTGTGGCTGTCTGTTTCTATGTCTGTCTGTCTCTTTTCCAGGTCTGTCTCTTTTCCAGGTCTGTCTCTTTCCCTGTCTGTCTGTCTCTTCCCCTGTCTGTCTCTTCCCCTGTCTGTCTCTTCCCCTGTCTGTCTCTGTATTTCTTTGTCTGTCTCTGTCTGTCTCTTCCCCTGTCTGTCTCTTTCCCTGTCTCTCTCTGCCTGTCTCTCTTTGTCTCTCTCTGTCTGACTCATTCCCCGTTTGTCTCTTTCCCTGTCTATCTCTGTATTTCTTTGTCTGTCTCTATCTGTCTGTCTCTCTCTGTCTGTCTCTTCCCCTGTCTGTCTGTTTCCCTGTCGGTCTGCCTTTTCTCCTGCCTGTCTCTGTATGTTTGTCTTTGTCTGTTTCCCTATCTGCCTCTGTCTCTTTCTCTGTCTCTGTCTGTCTGCCTTTTTTCCCTGTCTATCTCTGTCTGTCTCTTTCCCTGTCTGCCTCTGTCTGTTTGTCTCTGTCTCTTTCCCTGTCTGTCTATGCCTATCTGTCTCTGTCTGTTTGTCTCTCAGTCTGTGTCTGTCTCTCTCTATCTGTCTCCCCACTGACATCATATTATCTCACACATAAGCTTCTTATACTATGAATGTCCTTTGTTCCTATAGCAACCAATCACAGCTGCTATTAATAACTTGCAGCTCCCACCTCCATTCAGTTTAATGGAGGCAGGTTTTTTGGAGAGTAACTGTAAAGGTTAAATATTCCTGTTAAAACATAGTCTACAACGTTCCCTGAGTCACATGAGGTGTCTGCAAAATTTTGTGTTTGTAAATATGACGGTGCGGATTCCTTTAGCAGACATACACACATACATATGTGACGCCCTGACACTGCAGATAGTCACACATAGGCCCCCGCATAACAACTTCCCTCACCTAAGTCACACAAAGCCAACCAGAAAACCCTAGTCACCTCCCCTAGGGAAAGACAGGCACACCAGTGGGCAGGACCAGACGGAAGGAAACGCCCACCTAGGGGTCTGGAGACCCCGGGGCAGGAAAAAGGAGTCAGTTGTTTTTAAGGAGAGTTGTGGAGTGAGGAGTAAGGAGTGGAGTCCAGGCCTCTGCTTTAGACCTGAGGCTGAACTGACAGGTTAGTTAACCCCGCTTAACTAACTTAAGACAACAAATGGGCTGCAATGCTGAGAACCTGCTTACCTACGTAACTGATGAGGGAGGATGTCGCAAATCCATGGGAAGATGTTCAAGCTCTCCTGCAGTTCTTGGTGGTCCGTACAGTCTGACCACTTCGAATTCTGAAAGGCACTCTTACCCTTTCTACCCTGGAACGAAGCTTACGCAAATAAACATGCTTGACCCTGGAATTGTTGACTCCGGTCTTCCTTTCATACCCCACACCTCCATTCCCATTTCTTATTTAAAAGTAATTACACAGACACAAATTTATCTTTGGATAATTTTGGCCATAGCAGCCATTTTATTAACAAGAATACATAACCAATTAAATTTGCAATGTGGTAAGGTCCTTGAAGCTACCAAAACCCTGGTGATTCCCATAACCGAGCAATAAAAAACCTCAACTTGCTCCCAGCCGTTACCCACACTGGCTCAGGAGCACCAAATTATAAGGGTTAATCCTCCGTCAACCCCAACCACACCCCCAGGGGCCCCGACATACCCCGTCGGGGTTCCCCCCCAAAATCACCAGGGGACCATCAATTCTGCCAATGAGGGGATCCATACCCGGATGAATCCCCGAACCAATTTTAAACCAACTTCAAGGACCCACCAATAAACAACACCACAACGAAGGCACCTTGAAACCCTTCAAGTGCCTGAGACCCCCCGCAAGCAAAGGGCCCTCTCAATACCTCCCTGCAAGCCAAGAGCCCATAAGTCAGTTCCCACCGCATTAAGGTGTACCCCGTCAGCCAACCAAAATTCCTCTTCCGTCCTTTCCAACTCAACATGCCGTATTGCTATACCCCCGTTCCGACTAACAAACTTCGAGATCGCCCTATTAACCTTCGCCCGCGCCTTGTTCAACCTGTCAACTGACCGCGCTTTCTGCCAACTCTTTCTCGCTACTATCTCTGACCAGACTATCGTTAGACCTGGAAACGACGCCCATAACCGTAACAAATCATGTTTGATGTCCTTTATCAAGATTCGAAAAGGACGCCCACCCAAATCATTCCCCCCGGCATGCAACACTAAGATGTCAGGAGGTCTGTCCAACCGGGCGTATCTATGCACCTCCTGCACCCTAACCCCCGAACACCGAGCCATCGCACGAGAGCCAGGTCCTTCTCAAAACCTAGCTGTCTCCAGTTCCATCTCGCGTCCGCTCGTCGGGCTCCCCAATACACATAAGAGTGGCCAAGGATCCAGACCAGGGAAGGAAGGGGGGGTGCTTCTGCAATACAAAATGTACAGACGACACCATTTTATTGCCTCACCAAACCAAATTGACAAAAAACACACACTCTCACCCCCCCCATTGCTACCCTAATACCCTAATACCCCCCCCCTTTTCCCCTCAATTGCCAACAACCACCTGGGGACGTACATACGACTTAAAGCGCTGCGACTTCCACCTACCAATCTGCTTAACTGTCTCCTCCGGTAGGCCGCATATAGAGGCCTCCGTCGCTGCCCCAATCCGAAAGACTTCGGATCTAACCCCAACGACTTCAAACATGCCCTAAAAACACTCACAAATTGGTATCTCGATAAAAAGATATATGTAATAAGGGGCCATCCACCTTCGGACGGATCTGTTGAAAATTCCCGAGACACTTGAACGGGCACATATCAGATGCCACAACCATCCCCAAACGGACTAGTCTACCCACACCTCTCTGATCAGTTTTCGATTTCCTAATCCAAAATTCAACTCCGTTTTCCACTGACATAATGTCACCCCAATCCAAGCCCCCGGGGAACGCCTTACTGGGCGATACCAACTCCCCAACCCGCAGGGCTCCAAAAAACGCCAAAGAAAAGGCTAACTTAAACAAACTCACCTCAAACGGAGATAGACAAACCCCCCACAACGCCCTACCCAGCCGGGTAGGGACCCAGCCCAGCCCAGCTGGGACCCAGTTTGAGCGAGGAACGGAACAAGTCCTTCCCACACCAAGGTTTGCAGGCCCTACCTCAGTCAGGGTTTCACCCACACTCTACAGCTCCGGAATGTCATGCTCTTCAGCCTCCTCATCCTCCTGCGCATCCTCATCCACTTTACCCTCCACACCAGTCCCAAGCTGGAAGCACTGCAGCACTGCCTCGGCGAAGCGGCAACAGGCTGTGCTGCAGCTAATCTGCATAGGTGACAAACCCCACAATGCAGAAGAGGTGTGGACAGCTCTAAAACAGCATGCAGATCACTGGCTCACACCTCTGAACCTAAAGCCAGGAAAGGTTGTGTGTGACAATGGCCGGAACCTGGTGGCGGCTTTGAGGCGAGGCCAGCTGACACATGTTCCATGCGTGGCCCATGTGCTCAACCTCGTGGTTCAGCGGTTTCTAAACTCATACCCAGAGCTGTCTGATCTGCTGGTAAAAGTTCGCCGCCTGTCTGCACATTTTCGAAAGTCACCTACTGCTTCAGCCGGCCTTGCCGGCTTTCAGCGTCATTTGCATCTTCCGGCTCACAGACTGGTGTGTGATGTCCCCACGCATTGGAATTCAACTCTGCACATGTTGATCAGGATATGTGAGCAGAAGAGGGCAGTTGTTGAGTACCTGCATCACCTAAGCCATCGGGAAATGGGTCAAACTCCACACATAACACCTGAGGAGTGGAGATGGATGTCCGACCTATGTACCATCCTCCAAAACTTTGAGGACTCCACCAAGATGGTGAGCGGCGATGACGCCATTATTAGCGTCACCATACCGCTTCTCTGCCTTCTAAAACGGTCTCTGCTCAAAACCAAACATGATGCATTGCAGGCGGAACACGATGAGTTGGAGCAAGAAACAGTAGTGGGTGTGGGTGATAACACACAGCCCAGCCTCGTCTCATCACAACGTGCAGTGGAGGACTATGACGAGGAGGAAGATGAAGACATGGAGCAACTCTCCGACCAAATTGAGGATATGACATGCATACCAGTCATATGCTCAGTTCAGCGTGGCTGGCCAGAGGACAGGGTAGATGAGGAGGAGGAGGAGGAGAAGGAGGAGGACAGCATGTTCAGTCATCGTGTTGGTCTGGATATTGAAGTGATGGCTGTTAAGAGTCTGGCGCACATGGATGACTTTATGGTAAGCTGCCTGTCTCGTGACCCTCGCGTTAAGAACATCTTGGCCGACAATCATTACTGGTTGGTAACACTGTTAGACCCACGCTACAAGGAGAACTTTATGTCTCTTATTCCCGAGGCGGAGAGGTCAGCCAAAATGCAGCAGTTCTGGAAGGCCATAGTCACGGAAGTAGGCAAAGCATTCCCTTCACAAAACGCTAGCGTCATAATTGTAACACTATTAGTTAAAAGAAAGGGATAAACTGTAAAAAAAACAAAATAAGGCATAACTTTTTTTTAACATCAATTTTTTTTTTTAGATTTAACCAAAGAATGTGCACATTTGTTATAATAAACAAGTGAAAAATGTTGAAAATCAGTCATCCAAAGGTGTGTGAAAAAAAAATATATATATGGTACCAATAAAAATGTCACTTTGTCCTGCAAAGAATGCAGCCCCCCACATTATTTTTTTCCTCTGTGCGGCCCATACACCCAGCCGAGTTTGAGACCCCCTGCCTTACACTATATAGATATCATGTTCATTCCCCATCTATCTTGCTCAGGAGAGCATCTCCCTCCCCCGGCACCAAGAGCAGCTCATACTGAATTGTTACAATGACTACATTGACACCCCCATACTTTGCACTGACGAGGGGCAAGCACCCCGAAACACCGTGTCTGCAAATTGGGATTCTGATCTGGCTTATATATCCTGAGTCATATTGCAATGGATTGTTGAAAATCCACTTGTGACTTTTAGGATCGCTACTTCCAATAGGTGGCGCTGTGCTAGAGTTTGTCTCCTTTACTGGAGAGACAATTTGTACATTGACTAGTAACACTGCACACAGAAATGCACCTTAATATTCCACTGTTAACCCTTTCCTCCCAGCAGTAACACACAACTCCTCACCTTGATATCATGGTGATTTATGGTCAGAATGACTTCAATGCGATCAGTGATTTCTATTCTAGCTCTGCTCACATAGATTTTATATCCACACTCAACTATAGGCCGTTCTTCATATTTTGGGGGTTTTTAGTCAGATATACTAGTTTGTGCCTGTATAGTATTGGTGTAGATGGGAGTGTAGGGCATGGGTTACATGGCACTGTGGTGGGATACTGATGGGAGGTATTGGTGCTGTGTTTGAGGCTTCTACTGGGTATTTTCCTACAAATACTGGAACAGCTCACTGCTTAGAATGATCCTTCCCAGCTCTATAATATATTATATATACCCCACAATGCAGGCTCACACACACATTTGTCTCAAGTGTGTTGTAGGGACACAGATACAGTCTTGGTCATGTGACTAAAGGCTACTTTACACACTGCGATATCGGTCCTGATATCGCTAGTGTGGGTACCCGCCCCCATCTGTTGCGCGACACGGGCAAATTGCTGCCCATGCTGCACAACACCGAACAGAACCAGTCACACATACTTACCTGCCCGGCGACGTCGCTGTGACCGGCGAACCGCCTCCTTTCTAAGGGGGCGGTTCGTGCGGCGTCACAGCAACGTCACTGAGCGACCGCCCAATAGCAGTGGAGGGGCGGAGATGAGTGGCCGGAACATCCCGCCCACCTCCTTCCTTCCTCATAGCGGCTTTGAGGCAGGTAAGGAGAGGTTCCTCGTTTCTGCGGTGTCACACGGAGCAATGTGTGCTGCCGCAGGAGCGACGAACTACATCGTTACTGCTGCAGTAACGATAATCGAGAATGGAGACCCATGTCACCGATGAGCGATTTTGCACGTTTTTGCAACGATGCAAAATCGCTCATCGGTGTCACACGCAGCAACATCGCTAATGCGGCCGGATGTGCGTCACAAATTCCGTGACCCCAACGACTCCGCATTAGCGATGTCGCAGCGTGTAAAGCCCCCTTTAGTGGGAGTGGTGTACAGGGTCTTAGCAGTAAAGAGTATTCCATATTTCTGCCAGATACCCACAGAGATATTGAAATCTGAAAAAAGAGACTTCTGCTCATTGAAGGTAAGAACTGCTCACATAGCGTTCAACTCCACAGCAAACGTGTGCTCTAGCACTGGCATCTCAGCAGGGATATTCCCCTACTACACATGTGTGTCTGGGTCGCTGTGACAGTTTACAGGACATAACTCAGGGCACCTAGACAGAAGGCAGAGGGACTACTTTCTATTTCTGGTGTAGAGCTTAGTACAATATATATATATATACTATTACATGTGACACATGTACCTTGTATTACCATTATTCGCTGTATATGAACCCCTTTTCTCCGGGCATTATTTGTCTATAGCATTTTTCACGAACCTGAGGCAACTGAGAACCCTTCAGTGAAGGAATTCCACTAACCCTCACAATACCAACCAGGGGCCTCCCTGCAGTAACTCAGGTAGTTGTACCCATTCTCTTTCCGCATTCTATGTGTTCTTCTTCTTTCTTCTTTTTTTTCTTTTTTCTTCTTTTTATTTCTATCATGTAGTTCAGGGGTTTATAGATATATGTCCTGCATCTCATATTTCCTTTAGTGGTGCTTCTTACCCATTCTCATATCATTTACCCTAGTATTTCATGATCCTGAGGCGACTGAGAACCCTTTAATAAAGGAATCCTTTTTCACTTGAATTGTCAAGTGATACTTACCAGTGACTATCACGTAATGTTACAGGTAGTTGCATTTTCTTCCTCTTCTTTCTCTCCTTTCTTCTTTGTCACACGGTCCATTGTGTTATAGCCCACGTGTCATGATAACACTTGTACCATCTTTTCATTTAGATTCCACCTACAATTATTTACCGATTCCAGTTCTGAAATAGGCTTTCATCATCTACTCACTAGAATTCTCAAGTGCATAAGGTACTGAGACATATACATGTTCACACCATTATAAAGAACAAAGTATAAACATTGAGGTTTTTCTCACACCCATGTTCCTGTGTTCTTTGATATGATATGTGTTCATTTCCTTCACTATATAGGATTGCAAGTTTTCCATTTGTACCTTAATGGCAATGACGCTATACAATTGAACACATATCATCCTGTTATCCATATAGGTGTGTATTTACCTGCTTGACTATTTTTGGTTGTTTGATCCAGAATGTTTCTCCAGATAGGTCATGTGGAAATTTTCTTTCCTCAGTACAAATGTTTTCACTATGGCTTTGGAAAAATTTTTTGTATGTGCATCATGGTTATTTGACCCATTGTACTCTCAAGTAGCAATATATTGTACTGTTATGTTGTACTATGTACTAATTACGTGTTTATATGGTTTTGTAACCCTTTATGATCTTAGATAACTTTATCCTTGATAAAGACCTAAAAACAAGGTCGAAACGTTGGATGAATTATCCTTTTGCACAAATAAAGAATTTTCAGCATTCCAAGAGTTCTTTTCTTACGTTATTGATCACTATAGTGTGCCAGAGCTATTTCTATTGAATTGACTCTTATTTTTTCTGAGCACCTGCTATATACACAGTGAGCCAGACATATTCAAGTTTCATTCAGAAGGCAGAGGGAAGCCTTAGCAGCTGAGCCTATATCTTGGCTTGTGAGCATTAGAACAGGCCGGCGATTACAGGGTAACATGAAAAATGTCCAGCTTGCATTATGACTAGAACATGACAATATCCTTTTAAGTACTAACCTATGATGCGTTCCTAAGCAGTTGATGTTATATGTTCTACATTTCATTTTCTGCATACTTTACAAGTAGTAGAATTTGCTTTGATATAGGCAACTGGATTTTCACAATGAAAAGGCAAAGGATAACGCCCGAAAAAGACGCCATACATTATGTCAGTGCCATCACTGACAAACCTGGATTGACCATGAAATACATCAATCCCCTTAAAGGTGAGTTAAAACAAGTTTTAACTAAATTGCCTTAATATTGTCATGCATTAGAATGACTGTCTTAGGTAATGATAAATATTTTGTACAGGAAGAGGAGTGTTTGCTGAAACTGAAATCGAAAAAGGGAGTTTTGTTGCAGAATATCGAGGCGAGCTCACGTATGCACTTACGATGGTAGACAACTACTCGAGATTTATGGTTGTGGTACAAGTCAAAGATCTAATGGCCCATACTGCAGCGAAGGTCTTCCAAGCACACTTATGCAGACCTCATGGCTACTCAGAGAGAGTCCTCACAGATCAAGGCACTGCCTTTGAAGCGGAAATCTTCAAGGACTTCTGCAGCTTTTACCGATGCAGGAAGATGCGCACTACACCCTACCATGCTCAAACCAATGGTTATCAACCTGCTCAGGACTTTACCCCATATTCCAGATGTGGCCTTACAAGTGATTTATAGAGGGTTAACAATACGTTGGGATCACCGGATCTAATCTCCCTTTTTATACACCCTAAAATCTTGTTTGCTTTAGAATAAACAATAACATCATAAAGGTATAGCAGTACCGTTTCAAAGTTTCGGTGTCCCAAGCAGCATTCCATCAGCCTCTGGAAGGTTCCTGGCAAATTGCACAGCTCGAAGGGCATGCTTTTGAACTCGCAGAGACCCATCGGGGTGGCAAAGGCGGTCTTCTCCCGGTCTGCCTCAGCAACGGACACTTGCCAATAGCGACTAGTGAGATCAAGGGTAGAAAAATAATTTGCAGTTCTCAATGCAGCTAGCTATTCCTCAATACAGGGGAGTGGTGCTGTCCTTCTTCTTTAACAGGACCAACGGAGCTGCCCAGAGGCTACAACTGTCACGGATAACCCCAGCCTCCTTCATGTTGCTCAACATGTCCTTGGTACACTGGTAATGTGCAGGTAGTTTTGGCTTATATCTCTCTTTGATGGGTGGGTGTGCACTTGTGGGGATGTAGTGTTTGACCCCTTTTATTCTTCAAAAGTCTAGCGGATGTTTGCTGAAGACTTGCTCGTATTCTTGCACTAGCCTGTAGACCCCCTTCTTGTGATGTGAAGGTGTGGAGTCAGTGCCTACGTGTAATTCCTTACACCACTCCTCTGGCTGACTTGGTGAGCTGTCACTGAATGGGTGGGCTGAAGCAATGGTGGATGCTGCTGTTTGGATAGCATGTGTATCTACTGAGAACAGCTTATCAATGGTGGCAAATCGGAGCAGCTTAATCTCTTGCTCTCCGCAGTTCAACACTCTCATGGGCACTCTTCCCTTCCATATTAATGAATAAAACTATGATGTAAATAGCATATAGATACCCCACAAATGCAGATAAAAGTAGGTTATGGGAAAAGGGGGAAGAGAGAAACAGGAAAATAGTGGAATAAAGTATACCTTCCAGGTGGGAGAGGAAATGGCAGCACAGCCAGTGGAGGTGAAGCAAGGGGAGCCTGCAACTAAAGAGTTGAGAGCGTTATCACATGGTGACTGAGCCTGATTGTAACGGGAGCATAGAGGTGCCGATCCTGTCTTACCTGCGTTGGTGTAGAAGTGGGTGTCCTGTGGTGGAGTCAGCTGTGTGCAGTGGTGGCCGTGGGTTCTTTTATGTGCGACCGTAGTAATAGCTGCGCCCACTTCCTGTATGGGAGTGGAATGCAGTGAGGCTAATGGAACGCACGCCTGCGCATTTGTGTTTAACGTCGCGCATGTGCAGAACGGAGAAAAGGCTGCGCTCACTTCCTAATGAAAGGGAGTGAGACGCAGCTGGGAAGGGAAGGGAAAAGATTAGGGTTTGGGGATGATGAAAGGGCTTTCTACGGGCAAGGATGGCAAAGGGTGGCAGTGACGGAAAGTCAGGCAGCCTGTCCTGTCCTGTCCTGTCCGTCCGTCTTTTTGTATCATGAATTGGAAAGACTGCAAGGGGGAGGGGAGGTGCTTGGAGGAGGAGGAGTTATTCAGATTAATTGCAGTGGGCGGCGGCTGCAAAAAGCATCATTCTTCTTGTTTTTGCTCTGCAAAACAGCCTTTTCAAGGGTTGGCTTGGGTGACAAAATGTCTTCTGTAGGCGTGGGTTTGTCTCCCTCTCCCTAAGATGTGTCCGGTATAGGCCAGGGTGCCACTCAAGGCCGTAACCAATTCGGGTTATAGCTTCTCGGCCTTTTGGCTAAGATCAAGTGTAGTTTCGGAGGACGCTACCTTGGTCGGTACTGGAAGGTGCCTGGGATTGCACGTCTGCCGGCCTTGAGGAAGTGTGTGCGCCTTCTGGTGACACATAGCCCTCTTGTGCCTGGACGGTTCCCAGGCAACGGGAGGCGATCACCTTTGTTATTTTGAAGTCCTACTGATAAACAGAAAAAAAAAAAAATTAAATCTGTTCTTATCAGTTTAATATCTGATACGTCCCCTCTCTGGGGACCATATATTAAATGGATTTTTAGAACAAGGAGATGGAAAAAATCTTGCTCTGTCCACTCCACGCATTGACCTGGTATTGCAGTACCTCCAGGACCGGTGCACCCCTTCTTAACCCAGTTTCCAAAAGCAGAACTCAATTCACCTGATTCAAATGAGCCCCATTAGTGAATTGAAAGAAAGCAAAAACTTTATATGCACCTCAATTTGGCCAATTCACTTTTCACACTTTCACCCTTTTTTTTATCTTTCACACCTTTTACTTGCTTTATTGATGCAAAAGCTGTGCCAAATAGCAAACTCATCTCCACTCAACTTGACCAACTCTGCTATGTCCCGTGCAGTATCTTATTCTCAGTCTTATCTAGATCATTTGCAATTGAATAGAATAGATCCCTTTTGGACACATTGGATTCAGCTGCTGCAGTGACTGCAGGTGTTAGAAGATGCAGACTTGGCATCAGGTGCTGTCTATCAGATTCCACTCCAATTAAAGCTTCCATTGTTTTTCGGTGTTTTCTTTGAGCAATGATGATGTCTTTAGTGATCTGTTGGCTCCCTCTCCTGGAGGAAGAGTTTGCTTGCTCTTGGACTTTCAAAAAGAGAGGTCATGATAGACATTTAGCTTCTGAGCCCAATTGGGGACAGTCATGGGTGATGAATGTTTTGCAACCTGCTGCGAAGCCTGATACCGCAATATAAGGAACGTCAAATACTAAGAATGGGCGGCCTATGAAAGAATTAGTACTTTCATTAAGCATACTTAAACGGCTAATTGGGAATAGACAAACTGTAAAAAGCCCTCTGAGAAAGCCCCTCTCTAACCTTTGTTAGTAAGCTTTTCTGTAGTCTGCCTGTTGATGTATTTTCCGTTTGAACAGTGCACAACATGAAGTGACGGAACACTGGCTTGTCACAATGTCCCCCGCTGACATCACGATAGCGCTGCTGCCTAGAAAGCCAGCTGCGCAGCAGAAGTTGCTCTTTGGGTGGGATGGTGGGCTAATGTATCTATTCCTGCTTGGTGTGAGTTTGACATGATCTAGAGCAACGAGTTCCAGCGGCTAGCGGTTGATTATTGGCTGTAATGGGGCTTTCTGGCTGGTGCCAGCCTTTCTTCTTAGCACACAGGAACCACAATCCCTACACCATGCTTCGATGGATTCTCTCATCCCAGCCCAGTAAAACTACATATTTCACACAGTTATAAGCAGCCCATGGGCATTCACCTGGATTAAAACCCATAACAGCTCATAGACCAAACAATCAATCTACCACTGGACCAAAGACAGGAAGCTAAATCCACTGCCTGCGGTAACTAACTTAATCCTATAGTCTACTCACACAACAAACCCAAGAGAAAGGAAAAAAACATGGCTTCGATTATCCATCCAATGAAAACGCATAACCATTGTGAGCCATTGGACAATGCAATTGCACACATGGTGACATGGTGCACGGCCCAATGAATCAAGTCTGTACTTCATATTCACGGTTTAAGCCCTTGGGTTCTAATGTGTCCAGAGTACATATCCAGAAAGATTCCCTTTCTTTGTGCTAAGCACAAGTCAACAATACGTTGTAAGCAGATTCTATTACCAGTCCCACACCATTTTGTGACGCATAATCGCACAGTGGCCCAATTAAGATTCCAAGTCATCGAACATGTCCCAGCCATACGCAGAGGAGGCGATAGAATTAGGAAGCTCAAAGAAAGGGAATCTTTCTGGATATATACTCTGGGCACGTTGGAACCCAAGGGCTTAAACCATGAATATGAAGAACCGACTTGATTCATTGGGCCGTGCACATTTTTTCTAACGCCCGGTTCTTTTTCGTGTTCACACTATATATGGCTCCAGTATGTATGGAGTTCCATTCTTCCTTGTTTTTTATTTGTCATGTTTGTCTGATTACCTTGTCTAACAGTTTTTTCTCCCCTTTCTTTACCTTCCAGGTTCCCATAGTCACGTGAAATATCCCTGTTGCACTTGATTACGGCTCACTATTCACTATAGGATGTCTTATATCTAACATCACACTCTCACCCATCAGCACTCTATAGGTTTGTATAAGGTATGCGCTTACACATCCGGTCCTCCATAGGTATTTCCACTTATGTAGCACTATCCCTATGATCACTCATAACTCATACCCTTGTAGTCAATTACAGCCTCCTCTCTCC
Source organism: Anomaloglossus baeobatrachus (assembly GCF_048569485.1). Classification (NCBI taxonomy): domain Eukaryota; kingdom Metazoa; phylum Chordata; class Amphibia; order Anura; family Aromobatidae; genus Anomaloglossus; species Anomaloglossus baeobatrachus. Next base: position 54,247 of record NW_027442742.1, read on the forward strand.
CCTCTCCCCTTCTCCCTTTCCATCTATAATTTTGCCAGTACAATATTAGTTTACATTAGGCACACACTCACATATTCCTTTCCTTAGTGACTTATTGTAATTCACATTCGCATACAATTCTCTATGCCTGCCCCATTACTACATTCATACCTACTTGACCCTATCCTGATACCCCTTGTCTCACCTTGTTGGTCCCTACACCTGTTATCATCTCCTTTCCTGTGTCTGTCTTGTCACACAACACATTTTAGCATATCCCTTGTGCTCCTTATTACCTGTCCTGCCTATTAGAATTATGTCCATTATGTCCATGCATGGCCCAATGAATCAAGTCTGTACTTCATATTCATGGTTTAAGCCTTTGGGTTCCAATGTGCCCAGAGTATATATCCAGAAAGATTCCCTTTCTTTGAGCTTCCTAATTCTATTGCCTCCTCTACGTATGGCTTGGACATGTTCGATGACTTGGAATCTTAATTGGATCACTGTGTGATTATGCGTCACAAAATGGTGTGGGACTGGTAATAGAATCTGCTTACAATGTATTGTTGACTTGTGTTTAGCTCAAAGAAAGAGAATCTTTCTGGATATGTACTCTGGGCACATTAGAACCCAAGGGCTTAAACCGTGAATATGAAGTAAAGACTTGATTCATTGGGCCGTGCACCATGTCACCATGTGTCCAATTGCATTGTCCAATGGCTCACAATGGTTATGCGTTTTCATTGGATGGATAATCGAAGCCATGTTTTTTTCCTTTCTGTTGGGTTTGTTGTGTGAGTAGCCTATAGGATTAAGTTGGTTACCGCAGGCAGTGGATTTAACTTCCTGTCTTTGGTCCAGTGGTAGATGGATTGTCTGGTCTATGAGCTGTTATTGGTTTGAATGCAGGTGAATGCCCATGGGCTGCTTATGACTGTGTAAAATATGTAGTTTTACTGGGCTGGGATGAGAGAATCCATTGAAGCATGGTGTAGGGATTGTGGTTCCTGTGTGCTAAGAAGAGAGGCTGGCACCAGCCAGAAAGCCCCATTGCAGCCAATAATCACTTAATAACTTTTTCAACTTGTCATCATATGGGAGGCCTTCCATTCCTTGTAGTAGTCTAGTTGCCCACCTTTGAACTGACTCTAACTTCTGAATGTCCTTTTTAAAATGTGGAGCCCAAAACTGGTTCCCATATTCCAGATGTAGCCTTACAAGTGATTTATAGAGGTTGATCATCTTTACTTATCATTTAAAACTTTCAAACTGGTACACTCAACACATAAAGCCCCCCCCTTTTAAAGAGTAGTTTCCCTGTACCTAAGTGGGGGTCTACCTAGGTTGGAGCGAGTGGACCTTCGGGGTCCGGTGTCAGTGGTGACAGGCAGTGGGGCAGAGGGAACAGTCAGTTCCTCCTCCCTGCTATCATGTGGGGCAGGCGGAGGCGTAGGGGAGCTGGGTACAGGTACATCCCTGGGCACTGGCTCGCGGTTAACCGTTTCCATCATTTCTTCATCCACGGGTTGTGGGAACAGTATCACTGGAAGGATCACCGCACCGTTCTGTGTAGGCCAGTCTGCTGGAAAATCACCCATCATGGTGTGGATTACCTCTTTTTCCTTCTCCACTGGACTGGGAACTGGAGCCTCATCCGCTACTCTCAATGCTGGTGGGCACTTCTTCAGGTGGTCTCGGGAAACCGTGGCCAAAGTCCCCCCCTGGTCACGGCTGATCTGGTAGGCCTTCCCATTCTGCCATCCTGTGGGCTGGACTACATACGGGGTTTTTTCCCATTGATCATCCAGCTTGTGGGCCCTTCTTTTCCGCTTCAGCACTACATCCCCAGGTTGGAAGGAACCGGCAGGCGCCTTCTTGTTGAAGCACTGCTCCTGTTGTCCCCGACTCCGGCACAAGTTCTTTTCAACATACTCCTGGACCTGTCGGTACTGTGTCCTCCGCCGAGTGTCCCATTCAGCTGTCGACAGGAGTGCTTCTGAAGCTTCCAAGCCCATTTCCAGATCCACTGGTAGCCGGCCGGGACGAGCTCTCATCAGGTATGCTGGAGTGCATTTCGTAGAGCTGGAAGGGATGTTGTTGTACATATCGACCAGGTCAGGTAGCTTCTCCAGCCACAGGTTCCGCTCTTCCAGTGGTAACGTCTTGAGGAGGCCCAGGACCAAGTGGTTCATCTTTTCACAAATGCCATTGGTTTGGGCGTGGTAAGGCGTGGTCCGGATTTTCTTGCAGCCGTACAACTGGCAGAATTCCTGGAATACCTCTGCTTCAAAGGCCGGACCCTGGTCGGTAAGCACCCTCTCCGGGTACCAATGCGGTCAACAGAAATAAGCCTGGAAAGCCTTAGCAGCGGTGCGGCCGGTTAAGTCCTTAACTGGGACAACCACCAGGAACCTCGAGTAGTGGTCTACGATGGTCAGAGCGTAGGTGTACCCACTTCGGCTGGGGGTGAGCTTTACATGGTCAAGGGCAACCAGCTCCAGCGGTTGGTGTGTAATGATCGGGTGTAGGGGTGCCTTCTGGCTGGCCTCGTCCTTCCTTCTCAATGCGCAAGGGCCACATTCTCGGCACCAGGCCTCCACAGATTCCCGCATTCCACTCCAATAGAACCGCTCTCTTAACAACATCTCTAGCTTCTTCCACCCGAAGTGCACTGCACCATCATGGTATGCTTGCAGGACGGTGGGCACTTTAGCCTGGGGAATCACCAGCTGGCGGATCTTCTCGTGAGTCTTTGGATTAATCAGCTCGCGATACAACTTCCCCTGGTGTAGGTATAGCCGGGTCCGTTCTTGCCACAGACGTTGGGCTTCGGCAGGGGCAGCAGGGTCTATCCCAGCAGAACCCTGTTCCACTAGAGTCTTGACCAGGCGGACAGCAGGTGCCTGGTCCTGAGCTTCCTGCCAGTCCTGTCGGGGCAGCGGATCCAGGTTCACCCGTTGTTGGTAGACGTGCACCTTCTCAGTGAATGGCCGGTGAAATGCAGGCAACTCGATCTCTTCGAGGTCATCATCCTCTGGCCCCTCTTCCGACAGGTGGGGCATCCGGGAGAGTGCATTGGCATTGACGTTGGTACGGCCGGCCCGGTACTTGATGGTGAAATCGTAGTTGGCTAACCTGGTCACCCACCGCTGCTCCAACGCGCCCAGCTTGGCCGTATCTAGATGGGTCAGCAGGTTATTGTCTGTGTACGCGGTGAACTTGGCTGCTGCCAGGTAATGGCGGAAACGCTCGGTGATAGCCCACACCAGTGCCAAGAGCTCAAGCTTGAAGGAGATGTAGTTCTCAGGGTTCCTCTCAGTCGGTCGGAGTTTTCGGCTAGCATAAGCTATTACCTTTTCCCTTCTGTCTTGGACCTGGGATAGAACAGCCCCCAAGCCCACATTGCTGGCGTCGGTGTAGAGGATGAATGGGCGGCTGTAGTCAGGGTACGCTAGGATTTCCTCTCCGGTCAGGGCTGTTCTCAGCTGGCGGAAGGATTCCTCATGCTTTTCTTCCCACACCAATGGGGCTACTAGGGATCTACCACCCTTGGTCTGTCCTACGAGGAGGTCTTGCATGGGGGCAGCCATCTTTGTGTACCCCTTAATGAAGCGACGGTAATATCCCACCAGGCCCAGAAACTGCCTCACTTCCCTCACTGTGGTCGGTCTCGGCCAGTCTTGGATGGCGGTGATCTTCTCGGGGTTGGGGGCGACACCTTCCGCACCAACCACATGTCCTAGGTACTGCACTCTGGGTTTCAGCAGATGACACTTTGAGGGCTTCAACTTCATCCCATACTTGGCAAGGGACGCGAACACCTCGGCTAGGTGCTCCAGGTGGGCTTCATACGTCTGTGAGTACACAATCACATCATCCAAGTACAGCAAAACGGTCCCATAGGCAGTCTTCTCTCGGTCTTCCGGTGCCACGGCCACCTGCCAGTACCCGCTGGTGAGGTCAAGGGTGGAGAAGTAGTTAGCGGTTCTCAGCGAGGCCAGGGACTCTTTGATGCGGGGCAGAGGGTAAGCATCCTTATGCGTTATCTGGTTAATCTTCCGGTAATCCACACACATCCGCATGGTGCCATCCTTCTTCTTAACCAGCACCAACGGAGCGGCCCAGGGACTACAGCTGTCCCTAATAACCTCTGCCTCCTTCATGTTCCTCAACATGTCTTTGGCGCATTGGTAGTGCGCAGGGGGAATAGGCCTGTATCTCTCTTTAATAGGGGAGTGTGTACCGGTAGGGATGTGGTGTTGAACCCCTTTAATCTGCCCAAAATCTAGAGGGTGCTTGCTAAAAACCCGCTCATACTCCTGTACCACCCGGTATACCCCTTCCTTGTGGTGTATGGGGGTATCATCAGTGCCGACATGTAGCTCTCGATACCACTCGCCTAACTCCCCCAGGGATGAGTGGGAACCGGCAGCAGGCGGTGTGACCGGGGGAACGGCTTCATGGATCGTGTGGGGATCTAGAGTGAACAATTTGGCAAGGGTAGCGTACCGGGTGGTGCATGAATGCACACATATTGGTTTTATAATCTTATTGTATTACTTTATATTCTTATTTCACTTGTGCATATCTCCACCATAATCCTGGCTAAGAAATATAGCTTTTTTTGGGGTACACAGGTAGTAAGGTCTTCTTTCTATTTCTTTAGGGGTGATATAGCCTGGTGGAACTCTAGACCTCTAACATTATATATGCACCCTTTTTCTTTATGGTTCTTGGACACCTTATAACATTCTTCCATACATATATATCTTTCTCATAAATTATAAATAATTAGGCATTTTTATATATTTTATTTACATTTTCATAAATAACTTTTTACAAAGCATGGGGGACATTCTCACATACATATAATTTTCATGTACGCATTCTGAAAATTTACGCATAAACCGTACACACTCCTTTTTGTAACAATTTCTATAACTCATTCGCTGAACTCTCATCCCGGATATTCATTCTTACACCGAATTTCCTGTTATAACACAACATTCATGATTTTTATTCAATTTATTTTTATTTTTTAGGTTTATTAGTAGTGATGAGCGAGTACTAAAAAGCTCGGGTGCTCGAAGCTCGGGCCGAGCCTTCCAAGATACTCGTGTACTCGGCCCGAGCACCGAGCCCAATGTTATCCTATGGGAGACCCGAGTATTTTTGTGAAATGACCACCGGCAGCATGTAGAAACCCTAAAAATGGCACAAAAGTCTCCGAAGAGTGCTCAAATGACATGGCAACAGCATGGGGAAGACCCCTTGAAGCATTTATCACTCAAAAGTCACAGCTGTGAATAATTTTGTCCACGTTTTACGCCATTTTTACGGACTCACCAGAAAACCTTCCAAAATGACACCAAAATGATTTTTCATAGCGGAAATGTTAAGGGCACATACCCAATAGTGAGATAGAGCTAATGTATGTTACTTTTTGAGATCAATACATGAAAGATTTTACGTAAAACATTGTGTGGCACTCCGATGTCCCTGAGAAGAGACGTACATAAAGGCCTCTGAGTCTAATGTGCCCATTTTGAGGAACTGAGTCTTTGTAGTATTTTCCTTTGCCAGGGCAGTCCAAAATTGTGAGGTTCACCAATGCCCCTGCATACAGTCGTGCATGATGGCCTGTAAACCTGAAGTGCCCATTGTAAGGAAGTGGGTCTATTGTAGTATAGCCCTTAGGCAGGGCAGCCAAAAATTGGGAGGCTCTACGTTGTCCCTGGATAGAGACGTGCATGAGGGCCTGTAAACCTGAAGTGCCCATTGGAAGGAAGTGGGTCTTTTGTAGTATAGCCCTTTGGCAGGGCAGCCAAAAATTGGGAGGCTCCACGTTGTCCCTGGATAGAGACGTGCATGAGGGCCTGTAAACCTGAAGTGCCCATTGGAAGGAAGTGGGTCTTTTGTAGTATAGCCCTTTGGCAGGGCAGCCAAAAATTGGGAGGCTCCACGTTGTCCCTGGATAGAGACATGCATGAGGGCCTCAAAACATTAAGTGTCCATTGTCAGGAAGTGGGTGTATTATAGTATAGCCCTTAGGCAGGGCAGCCAAAAATTGGGAGGCTCCACGTTGTCCCTGGATAGAGACGTGCATGAGGGCCTGTAAACCTGAAGTGCCCATTGGAAGGAAGTGGGTCTTTTGTAGTATAGCCCTTTGGCAGGGCAGCCAAAAATTGGGAGGCTCCACGTTGTCCCTGGATAGAGACGTGCATGAGGGCCTCAAAACATTAAGTGTCCATTGTCAGGAAGTGGGTGTATTATAGTATAGCCCTTTGGCAGGGCAGCCAAAAATTGGGAGGCTCCACGTTGTCCCTGGATAGAGACGTGCATGAGGGCCTCAAAACATTAAGTGTCCATTGTCAGGAAGTGGGTGTATTATAGTATAGCCCTTAGGCAGGGCAGCCAAAAATTGGGAGGCTCCACGTTGTCCCTGGATAGAGACGTGCATGAGGGCCTCAAAACATTAAGTGTCCATTGTCAGGAAGTGGGTCTTTTGTAGTATAGCCCTTTGGCAGGGCAGCCAAAAATTGGGAGGCTCCACGTTGTCCCTGGATAGAGACGTGCATGAGGGCCTCAAAACATTAAGTGTCCATTGTCAGGAAGTGGGTGTATTATAGTATAGCCCTTAGGCAGGGCAGCCAAAAATTGGGAGGCTCCACGTTGTCCCTGGATAGAGACGTGCATGAGGGCCTCAAAACATTAAGTGTCCATTGTCAGGAAGTGGGTCTTTTGTAGTATAGCCCTTTGGCAGGGCAGCCAAAAATTGGGAGGCTCCACGTTGTCCCTGGATAGGGACGTGCATGAGGGCCTCAAAACATTAAGTGTCCATTGTCAGGAAGTGGGTGTATTATAGTATAGCCCTTTGGCAGGGCAGCCAAAAATTGGGAGGCTCCACGTTGTCCCTGCATAGAGACGTGCATGAGGGCCTCAAAACATTGTTCCCATTGCAAAGGAGCGGGTCTCCTGTCGTTGTAATGTCCATTCTGCAAAGAATGGGCGAAAAAAATTACCACTGGGGGTATACCTGAAACAAAGGCCTAACTCTTGTAACGGTCATCATGGTGGCGCATGAGGAGAAGGAGGAGCAGTCCAGCGATTATCCAAAGTCCAGAAGTGTGTACCCATGGGTGACTGGAGGTACATGGCAAATTCCCGTTACAAACTTTAAATTCCGCTCTCATTTGCTGGTGGTGTGGTGAAGTCTGGCCCAATCCAACCCTTGTTCATCTTGATCAGAGTCAGCCTGTCAGCATTTTCAGTTGACAGGCGGGTGCGTTTATCTGTAATGATTCCACCTGCGGCACTAAAAACACGCTCTGACAAAACGCTAGCGGCAGGGCAGGCCAGGACTTCCAAGGCGTAGAGAGCCAATTCATGCCACGTGTCCACCTTGGATACCCAATAATTGTAAGGCACAGAGGAATGTCGGAGTACAGTTGTTCGATCTGCAAGGTACTCCTTGAGCATCTGGGCAAACTTAGGATTTCTTGTGGCACTACCCCGCACCTCAGGGGCTGTGGTACGTGAGGGGCTGAGAAAACTGTCCCACATCTTAAAGACTGTTCCCCTACCTCTGGCGGATTGGACTTGTGCCTCTCTCGGCTGTACGCCTTGGTTGTCCACTGATTCCTGACCTATGCCGCTAGCGTTTTGTGAGGGGAATGCTTTGCCTACTTCCGTGACTATGGCCTTCCGGAACTGCTGCATTTTGGTTGACCTCTCCGCCTCGGGAATAAGAGACATAAAGTTCTCCTTGTAGCGTGGGTCTAACAGTGTTACCAACCAGTAATGATTGTCGGCCAAGATGTTCTTAACGCGAGGGTCACGAGACAGGCAGCTTACCATAAAGTCAGCCATGTGCGCCAGACTCTTAACAGCCAGGACTTCAGTAGCCTGACCAACACGTTGACTGAACATGCTGTCCTCCTCCTCCTCCTCCTCCTCATCTACCCTGTCCTCTGGCCAGCCACGCTGAACCGAGGATATGACTGGTGTGCATGTCATATCCTCAATTTGGCCGGAGATTTGCTCCATGTCTTCATCCTCCTCCTCGTCATAGTCCTCCACTGCACGTTGTGATGAGACGAGGCTGGGCTGTGTGTTATCACCCACACCCACTACTGTTTCTTGCTGCAACTCATCGCGCTCCGCCTGCAATGCATCATGTTTGGTTTTGAGCAGAGACCGTTTTAGAAGGCAGAGTAGCGGTATGGTGACGCTAATAATGGCGTCATCTTATACCTTTATGATGTTATTGTTTATTCTAAAGCAAACAAGATTTTAGGGTGTATAAAAAGGGAGATTAGATCCGGTGATCCCAACGTATTGTTAACCCTCTATAAATCACTTGTAAGGCCACATCTGGAATATGGGGTAAAGTCCTGAACAGGTTGATAACCATTGGTTTGAGCATGGTAGGGTGTAGTGCGCATCTTCCTGCATCCGCCATAACCTTCCCTTAGGATATACTGTGCCCTTATCAGATTGGTTGTACAAGGTTGCTTCTCTTATTGGATGGATTTCAAGCTGCATGGATAATGTTCATTTAAATGATGTGGATAGAAAGACTGAAGATATCTACATGTAGTCCATCATGAATCAATACTATTTTACACAGTCATAAGCAGCCCATGGGCATTCACCTGCATTCAAACCAATAACAGCTCATAGACCAGACAATCCATCTACCACTGGACCAAAGACAGGAAGTTAAATCCACTGCCTGCGGTAACCAACTTAATCCTATAGGCTACTCACACAACAAACCCAACAGAAAGGAAAAAAACATGGCTTCGATTATCCATCCAATGAAAACGCATAACCATTGTGAGCCATTGGACAATGCAATTGGACACTTGGTGACATGGTGCACGGCCCAATGAATCAAGTCTTTACTTCATATTCACGGTTTAAGCCCTTGGGTTCTAATGTGCCCAGAGTACATATCCAGAAAGATTCTCTTTCTTTGAGCTAAACACAAGTCAACAATACATTGTAAGCAGATTCTATTACCAGTCCCACACCATTTTGTGACGCATAATCACACAGTGATCCAATTAACATTCCAAGTCATCGAACATGTCCAAGCCATACGCAGAGGAGGCAATAGAATTAGGAAGCTCAAAGAAAGGGAATCTTTCTGGATATATACTCTGGGCACATTGGAACCCAAAGGCTTAAACCATGAATATGAAGTACAGACTTGATTCATTGGGCCATGCATGGACATAATGGACATAATTCTAATAGGCAGGACAGGTAATAAGGAGCACAAGTTATATGCTAAAATGTGTTGTGTGACAAGACAGACACAGGAAAGGACATGATAACAGGTGTAGGGACCAACAAGGTGAGACAAGGGGTATCAGGATAGGGTCAAGTAGGTATGAATGTAGTAATGGGGCAGGCATAGAGAATTGTATGTGAATGTGAATTACAATAAATCACTAAGGAAAGGAATATGTGAGTGTGTGCCTAATGTAAACTAATATTGTACTGGCAAAATTATAGATGGAAAGGGAGAAGGGGAGGGGGGGAGAGAGGAGGCTGTAATTGACTACAAGGGTATGAGTTATGAGTGATCATAGGGATAGTGTTACATAAGTGGAAATACCTATGGAGGACCGGATGTGTAAGCGCATACCTTATACAAACCTATAGAGTGCTGATGGGTGAGAGTGTGATGTTAGATATAAGACATCCTATAGTGAATAGTGAGCCGTAATCAAGTGCAACAGGGATATTTCACGTGACTATGGGAACCTGGAAGGTAAAGAAAGGGGAGAAAAAACTGTTAGACAAGGTAATCAGACATAATGTAACCAGTTGATCAGACATGATCACCTGGTTTGAGACCCCCTGCCTTACACTATATAGATATCATGTTCATTCCCCATCTATCTTGCTCAGGAGAGCATCTCCCTCCCCCGGCACCAAGAGCAGCTCATACTGAATTGTTACATTGACTAGTAACACTGCACACAGAAATGCACCTTAATATTCCACTGTTAACCCTTTCCTCCCAGCAGTAACACACAACTCCTCACCTTGATATCATGGTGATTTATGGTCAGAATGACTTCAATGCGATCAGTGATTTCTATTCTAGCTCTGCTCACATAGATTTTATATCCACACTCAACTATAGGCCGTTCTTCATATTTTGGGGGCTTTTAGTCAGATATACTAGTTTGTGCCTGTATAGTATTGGTGTAGATGGGAGTGTAGGGCATGGGTTACATGGCACTGTGGTGGAATACTGATGGGAGGTATTGGTGCTGTGTTTGATGCTTCTACTGGGTATTTTCCTACAAATACTGGAACAGCTCACTGCTTAGAATGATCCTTCCCAGCTCTATAATATATTATATATACCCCACAATGCAGGCTCACACACACATTTGTCTCAAGTGTGTTGTAGGGACACAGATACAGTCTTGGTCATGTGACTAAAGGCTACTTTACACACTGCGATATCGGTCCCAAACAAAACTTTTAGTGGATTTCTACTTATTTTATTAAATATCATCTCCACCAAACAGGACAAGCTTGCATCTGTTATAGTTTTGGAGAAAAATGTGTTCATTTCATGTATGCGCGAAATGCCTTAAAAATGGCTTTAAAATGGATTTGGAGCATGGAGACGATTATCTCGGGATTGCAAGACAACCAAACAAAACTTTTAGTGGATTTCTACTTATTTTATTAAATATCATCTCCACCAAACAGGACAAGCTTGCATCTGTTATAGTTTTGGAGAAAAATGTGTTCATTTCATGTATGCGCGAAATGCCTTAAAAATGGCTTTAAAATGGATTTGGAGCATGGAGACGATTATCTCGGGATTGCAAGATAACCAAACAAAACTTTTAGTGGATTTCTACTTATTTTATTAAATATCATCTCCACCAAACAGGACAAGCTTGCATCTGTTATAGTTTTGGAGAAAAATGTGTTCATTTCATGTATGCGCGAAATGCCTTAAAAATGGCTTTAAAATGGATTTGGAGCATGGAGACGATTATCTCGGGATTGCAAGATAACCAAACAAAACTTTTAGTGGATTTCTACTTATTTTATTAAATATCATCTCCACCAAACAGGACAAGCTTGCATCTGTTATAGTTTTGGAGAAAAATGTGTTCATTTCATGTATGCGCGAAATGCCTTAAAAATGGCTTTAAAATGGATTTGGAGCATGGAGACGATTATCTCGGGATTGCAAGATAACCAAACAAAACTTTTAGTGGATTTCTACTTATTTTATTAAATATCATCTCCACCAAACAGGACAAGCTTGCATCTGTTATAGTTTTGGAGAAAAATGTGTTCATTTCATGTATGCGCGAAATGCCTTAAAAATGGCTTTAAAATGGATTTGGAGCATGGAGACGATTATCTCGGGATTGCAAGATAACCAAACAAAACTTTTAGTGGATTTCTACTTATTTTATTAAATATCATCTCCACCAAACAGGACAAGCTTGCATCTGTTATAGTTTTGGAGAAAAATGTGTTCATTTCATGTATGCGCGAAATGCCTTAAAAATGGCTTTAAAATGGATTTGGAGCATGGAGACGATTATCTCGGGATTGCAAGATAACCAAACAAAACTTTTAGTGGATTTCTACTTATTTTATTAAATATCATCTCCACCAAACAGGACAAGCTTGCATCTGTTATAGTTTTGGAGAAAAATGTGTTCATTTCATGTATGCGCGAAATGCCTTAAAAATGGCTTTAAAATGGATTTGGAGCATGGAGACGATTATCTCGGGATTGCAAGATAACCAAACAAAACTTTTAGTGGATTTCTACTTATTTTATTAAATATCATCTCCACCAAACAGGACAAGCTTGCATCTGTTATAGTTTTGGAGAAAAATGTGTTCATTTAATGTATGCGCGAAATGCCTTAAAAATGGCTTTAAAATGGATTTGGAGCATGGAGACGATTATCTCGGGATTGCAAGATAACCAAACAAAACTTTTAGTGGATTTCTACTTATTTTATTAAATATCATCTCCACCAAACAGGACAAGCTTGCATCTGTTATAGTTTTGGAGAAAAATGTGTTCATTTCATGTATGCGCGAAATGCCTTAAAAATGGCTTTAAAATGGATTTGGAGCATGGAGACGATTATCTCGGGATTGCAAGATAACCAAACAAAACTTTTAGTGGATTTCTACTTATTTTATTAAATATCATCTCCACCAAACAGGACAAGCTTGCATCTGTTATAGTTTTGGAGAAAAATGTGTTCATTTCATGTATGCGCGAAATGCCTTAAAAATGGCTTTAAAATGGATTTGGAGCATGGAGACGATTATCTCGGGATTGCAAGATAACCAAACAAAACTTTTAGTGGATTTCTACTTATTTTATTAAATATCATCTCCACCAAACAGGACAAGCTTGCATCTGTTATAGTTTTGGAGAAAAATGTGTTCATTTCATGTATGCGCGAAATGCCTTAAAAATGGCTTTAAAATGGATTTGGAGCATGGAGACGATTATCTCGGGATTGCAAGATAACCAAACAAAACTTTTAGTGGATTTCTACTTATTTTATTAAATATCATCTCCACCAAACAGGACAAGCTTGCATCTGTTATAGTTTTGGAGAAAAATGTGTTCATTTCATGTATGCGCGAAATGCCTTAAAAATGGCTTTAAAATGGATTTGGAGCATGGAGACGATTATCTCGGGATTGCAAGATAACCAAACAAAACTTTTAGTGGATTTCTACTTATTTTATTAAATATCATCTCCACCAAACAGGACAAGCTTGCATCTGTTATAGTTTTGGAGAAAAATGTGTTCATTTCATGTATGCGCGAAATGCCTTAAAAATGGCTTTAAAATGGATTTGGAGCATGGAGACGATTATCTCGGGATTGCAAGATAACCAAACAAAACTTTTAGTGGATTTCTACTTATTTTATTAAATATCATCTCCACCAAACAGGACAAGCTTGCATCTGTTATAGTTTTGGAGAAAAATGTGTTCATTTCATGTATGCGCGAAATGCCTTAAAAATGGCTTTAAAATGGATTTGGAGCATGGAGACGATTATCTCGGGATTGCAAGATAACCAAACAAAACTTTTAGTGGATTTCTACTTATTTTATTAAATATCATCTCCACCAAACAGGACAAGCTTGCATCTGTTATAGTTTTGGAGAAAAATGTGTTCATTTCATGTATGCGCGAAATGCCTTAAAAATGGCTTTAAAATGGATTTGGAGCATGGAGACGATTATCTCGGGATTGCAAGATAACCAAACAAAACTTTTAGTGGATTTCTACTTATTTTATTAAATATCATCTCCACCAAACAGGACAAGCTTGCATCTGTTATAGTTTTGGAGAAAAATGTGTTCATTTCATGTATGCGCGAAATGCCTTAAAAATGGCTTTAAAATGGATTTGGAGCATGGAGACGATTATCTCGGGATTGCAAGATAACCAAACAAAACTTTTAGTGGATTTCTACTTATTTTATTAAATATCATCTCCACCAAACAGGACAAGCTTGCATCTGTTATAGTTTTGGAGAAAAATGTGTTCATTTCATGTATGCGCGAAATGCCTTAAAAATGGCTTTAAAATGGATTTGGAGCATGGAGACGATTATCTCGGGATTGCAAGATAACCAAACAAAACTTTTAGTGGATTTCTACTTATTTTATTAAATATCATCTCCACCAAACAGGACAAGCTTGCATCTGTTATAGTTTTGGAGAAAAATGTGTTCATTTCATGTATGCGCGAAATGCCTTAAAAATGGCTTTAAAATGGATTTGGAGCATGGAGACGATTATCTCGGGATTGCAAGATAACCAAACAAAACTTTTAGTGGATTTCTACTTATTTTATTAAATATCATCTCCACCAAACAGGACAAGCTTGCATCTGTTATAGTTTTGGAGAAAAATGTGTTCATTTCATGTATGCGCGAAATGCCTTAAAAATGGCTTTAAAATGGATTTGGAGCATGGAGACGATTATCTCGGGATTGCAAGATAACCAAACAAAACTTTTAGTGGATTTCTACTTATTTTATTAAATATCATCTCCACCAAACAGGACAAGCTTGCATCTGTTATAGTTTTGGAGAAAAATGTGTTCATTTCATGTATGCGCGAAATGCCTTAAAAATGGCTTTAAAATGGATTTGGAGCATGGAGACGATTATCTCGGGATTGCAAGATAACCAAACAAAACTTTTAGTGGATTTCTACTTATTTTATTAAATATCATCTCCACCAAACAGGACAAGCTTGCATCTGTTATAGTTTTGGAGAAAAATGTGTTCATTTCATGTATGCGCGAAATGCCTTAAAAATGGCTTTAAAATGGATTTGGAGCATGGAGACGATTATCTCGGGATTGCAAGATAACCAAACAAAACTTTTAGTGGATTTCTACTTATTTTATTAAATATCATCTCCACCAAACAGGACAAGCTTGCATCTGTTATAGTTTTGGAGAAAAATGTGTTCATTTCATGTATGCGCGAAATGCCTTAAAATGGCTTTAAAATGGATTTGGAGCATGGAGACGATTATCTCGGGATTGCAAGATAACCAAACAAAACTTTTAGTGGATTTCTACTTATTTTATTAAATATCATCTCCACCAAACAGGACAAGCTTGCATCTGTTATAGTTTTGGAGAAAAATGTGTTCATTTCATGTATGCGCGAAATGCCTTAAAAATGGCTTTAAAATGGATTTGGAGCATGGAGACGATTATCTCGGGATTGCAAGATAACCAAACAAAACTTTTAGTGGATTTCTACTTATTTTATTAAATATCATCTCCACCAAACAGGACAAGCTTGCATCTGTTATAGTTTTGGAGAAAAATGTGTTCATTTCATGTATGCGCGAAATGCCTTAAAAATGGCTTTAAAATGGATTTGGAGCATGGAGACGATTATCTCGGGATTGCAAGATAACCAAACAAAACTTTTAGTGGATTTCTACTTATTTTATTAAATATCATCTCCACCAAACAGGACAAGCTTGCATCTGTTATAGTTTTGGAGAAAAATGTGTTCATTTCATGTATGCGCGAAATGCCTTAAAAATGGCTTTAAAATGGATTTGGAGCATGGAGACGATTATCTCGGGATTGCAAGATAACCAAACAAAACTTTTAGTGGATTTCTACTTATTTTATTAAATATCATCTCCACCAAACAGGACAAGCTTGCATCTGTTATAGTTTTGGAGAAAAATGTGTTCATTTCATGTATGCGCGAAATGCCTTAAAAATGGCTTTAAAATGGATTTGGAGCATGGAGACGATTATCTCGGGATTGCAAGATAACCAAACAAAACTTTTAGTGGATTTCTACTTATTTTATTAAATATCATCTCCACCAAACAGGACAAGCTTGCATCTGTTATAGTTTTGGAGAAAAATGTGTTCATTTCATGTATGCGCGAAATGCCTTAAAAATGGCTTTAAAATGGATTTGGAGCATGGAGACGATTATCTCGGGATTGCAAGATAACCAAACAAAACTTTTAGTGGATTTCTACTTATTTTATTAAATATCATCTCCACCAAACAGGACAAGCTTGCATCTGTTATAGTTTTGGAGAAAAATGTGTTCATTTCATGTATGCGCGAAATGCCTTAAAAATGGCTTTAAAATGGATTTGGAGCATGGAGACGATTATCTCGGGATTGCAAGATAACCAAACAAAACTTTTAGTGGATTTCTACTTATTTTATTAAATATCATCTCCACCAAACAGGACAAGCTTGCATCTGTTATAGTTTTGGAGAAAAATGTGTTCATTTCATGTATGCGCGAAATGCCTTAAAAATGGCTTTAAAATGGATTTGGAGCATGGAGACGATTATCTCGGGATTGCAAGATAACCAAACAAAACTTTTAGTGGATTTCTACTTATTTTATTA
This sequence comes from Anomaloglossus baeobatrachus, assembly GCF_048569485.1. NCBI lineage: Eukaryota > Metazoa > Chordata > Amphibia > Anura > Aromobatidae > Anomaloglossus > Anomaloglossus baeobatrachus. The sequence continues at coordinate 70,183 of NW_027442742.1, forward strand.
AATATCATCTCCACCAAACAGGACAAGCTTGCATCTGTTATAGTTTTGGAGAAAAATGTGTTCATTTCATGTATGCGCGAAATGCCTTAAAAATGGCTTTAAAATGGATTTGGAGCATGGAGACGATTATCTCGGGATTGCAAGATAACCAAACAAAACTTTTAGTGGATTTCTACTTATTTTATTAAATATCATCTCCACCAAACAGGACAAGCTTGCATCTGTTATAGTTTTGGAGAAAAATGTGTTCATTTCATGTATGCGCGAAATGCCTTAAAAATGGCTTTAAAATGGATTTGGAGCATGGAGACGATTATCTCGGGATTGCAAGATAACCAAACAAAACTTTTAGTGGATTTCTACTTATTTTATTAAATATCATCTCCACCAAACAGGACAAGCTTGCATCTGTTATAGTTTTGGAGAAAAATGTGTTCATTTCATGTATGCGCGAAATGCCTTAAAAATGGCTTTAAAATGGATTTGGAGCATGGAGACGATTATCTCGGGATTGCAAGATAACCAAACAAAACTTTTAGTGGATTTCTACTTATTTTATTAAATATCATCTCCACCAAACAGGACAAGCTTGCATCTGTTATAGTTTTGGAGAAAAATGTGTTCATTTCATGTATGCGCGAAATGCCTTAAAAATGGCTTTAAAATGGATTTGGAGCATGGAGACGATTATCTCGGGATTGCAAGATAACCAAACAAAACTTTTAGTGGATTTCTACTTATTTTATTAAATATCATCTCCACCAAACAGGACAAGCTTGCATCTGTTATAGTTTTGGAGAAAAATGTGTTCATTTCATGTATGCGCGAAATGCCTTAAAAATGGCTTTAAAATGGATTTGGAGCATGGAGACGATTATCTCGGGATTGCAAGATAACCAAACAAAACTTTTAGTGGATTTCTACTTATTTTATTAAATATCATCTCCACCAAACAGGACAAGCTTGCATCTGTTATAGTTTTGGAGAAAAATGTGTTCATTTCATGTATGCGCGAAATGCCTTAAAAATGGCTTTAAAATGGATTTGGAGCATGGAGACGATTATCTCGGGATTGCAAGATAACCAAACAAAACTTTTAGTGGATTTCTACTTATTTTATTAAATATCATCTCCACCAAACAGGACAAGCTTGCATCTGTTATAGTTTTGGAGAAAAATGTGTTCATTTCATGTATGCGCGAAATGCCTTAAAAATGGCTTTAAAATGGATTTGGAGCATGGAGACGATTATCTCGGGATTGCAAGATAACCAAACAAAACTTTTAGTGGATTTCTACTTATTTTATTAAATATCATCTCCACCAAACAGGACAAGCTTGCATCTGTTATAGTTTTGGAGAAAAATGTGTTCATTTCATGTATGCGCGAAATGCCTTAAAAATGGCTTTAAAATGGATTTGGAGCATGGAGACGATTATCTCGGGATTGCAAGATAACCAAACAAAACTTTTAGTGGATTTCTACTTATTTTATTAAATATCATCTCCACCAAACAGGACAAGCTTGCATCTGTTATAGTTTTGGAGAAAAATGTGTTCATTTCATGTATGCGCGAAATGCCTTAAAAATGGCTTTAAAATGGATTTGGAGCATGGAGACGATTATCTCGGGATTGCAAGATAACCAAACAAAACTTTTAGTGGATTTCTACTTATTTTATTAAATATCATCTCCACCAAACAGGACAAGCTTGCATCTGTTATAGTTTTGGAGAAAAATGTGTTCATTTCATGTATGCGCGAAATGCCTTAAAAATGGCTTTAAAATGGATTTGGAGCATGGAGACGATTATCTCGGGATTGCAAGATAACCAAACAAAACTTTTAGTGGATTTCTACTTATTTTATTAAATATCATCTCCACCAAACAGGACAAGCTTGCATCTGTTATAGTTTTGGAGAAAAATGTGTTCATTTCATGTATGCGCGAAATGCCTTAAAAATGGCTTTAAAATGGATTTGGAGCATGGAGACGATTATCTCGGGATTGCAAGATAACCAAACAAAACTTTTAGTGGATTTCTACTTATTTTATTAAATATCATCTCCACCAAACAGGACAAGCTTGCATCTGTTATAGTTTTGGAGAAAAATGTGTTCATTTCATGTATGCGCGAAATGCCTTAAAAATGGCTTTAAAATGGATTTGGAGCATGGAGACGATTATCTCGGGATTGCAAGATAACCAAACAAAACTTTTAGTGGATTTCTACTTATTTTATTAAATATCATCTCCACCAAACAGGACAAGCTTGCATCTGTTATAGTTTTGGAGAAAAATGTGTTCATTTCATGTATGCGCGAAATGCCTTAAAAATGGCTTTAAAATGGATTTGGAGCATGGAGACGATTATCTCGGGATTGCAAGATAACCAAACAAAACTTTTAGTGGATTTCTACTTATTTTATTAAATATCATCTCCACCAAACAGGACAAGCTTGCATCTGTTATAGTTTTGGAGAAAAATGTGTTCATTTCATGTATGCGCGAAATGCCTTAAAAATGGCTTTAAAATGGATTTGGAGCATGGAGACGATTATCTCGGGATTGCAAGATAACCAAACAAAACTTTTAGTGGATTTCTACTTATTTTATTAAATATCATCTCCACCAAACAGGACAAGCTTGCATCTGTTATAGTTTTGGAGAAAAATGTGTTCATTTCATGTATGCGCGAAATGCCTTAAAAATGGCTTTAAAATGGATTTGGAGCATGGAGACGATTATCTCGGGATTGCAAGATAACCAAACAAAACTTTTAGTGGATTTCTACTTATTTTATTAAATATCATCTCCACCAAACAGGACAAGCTTGCATCTGTTATAGTTTTGGAGAAAAATGTGTTCATTTCATGTATGCGCGAAATGCCTTAAAAATGGCTTTAAAATGGATTTGGAGCATGGAGACGATTATCTCGGGATTGCAAGATAACCAAACAAAACTTTTAGTGGATTTCTACTTATTTTATTAAATATCATCTCCACCAAACAGGACAAGCTTGCATCTGTTATAGTTTTGGAGAAAAATGTGTTCATTTCATGTATGCGCGAAATGCCTTAAAAATGGCTTTAAAATGGATTTGGAGCATGGAGACGATTATCTCGGGATTGCAAGATAACCAAACAAAACTTTTAGTGGATTTCTACTTATTTTATTAAATATCATCTCCACCAAACAGGACAAGCTTGCATCTGTTATAGTTTTGGAGAAAAATGTGTTCATTTCATGTATGCGCGAAATGCCTTAAAAATGGCTTTAAAATGGATTTGGAGCATGGAGACGATTATCTCGGGATTGCAAGATAACCAAACAAAACTTTTAGTGGATTTCTACTTATTTTATTAAATATCATCTCCACCAAACAGGACAAGCTTGCATCTGTTATAGTTTTGGAGAAAAATGTGTTCATTTCATGTATGCGCGAAATGCCTTAAAAATGGCTTTAAAATGGATTTGGAGCATGGAGACGATTATCTCGGGATTGCAAGATAACCAAACAAAACTTTTAGTGGATTTCTACTTATTTTATTAAATATCATCTCCACCAAACAGGACAAGCTTGCATCTGTTATAGTTTTGGAGAAAAATGTGTTCATTTCATGTATGCGCGAAATGCCTTAAAAATGGCTTTAAAATGGATTTGGAGCATGGAGACGATTATCTCGGGATTGCAAGATAACCAAACAAAACTTTTAGTGGATTTCTACTTATTTTATTAAATATCATCTCCACCAAACAGGACAAGCTTGCATCTGTTATAGTTTTGGAGAAAAATGTGTTCATTTCATGTATGCGCGAAATGCCTTAAAAATGGCTTTAAAATGGATTTGGAGCATGGAGACGATTATCTCGGGATTGCAAGATAACCAAACAAAACTTTTAGTGGATTTCTACTTATTTTATTAAATATCATCTCCACCAAACAGGACAAGCTTGCATCTGTTATAGTTTTGGAGAAAAATGTGTTCATTTCATGTATGCGCGAAATGCCTTAAAAATGGCTTTAAAATGGATTTGGAGCATGGAGACGATTATCTCGGGATTGCAAGATAACCAAACAAAACTTTTAGTGGATTTCTACTTATTTTATTAAATATCATCTCCACCAAACAGGACAAGCTTGCATCTGTTATAGTTTTGGAGAAAAATGTGTTCATTTCATGTATGCGCGAAATGCCTTAAAAATGGCTTTAAAATGGATTTGGAGCATGGAGACGATTATCTCGGGATTGCAAGATAACCAAACAAAACTTTTAGTGGATTTCTACTTATTTTATTAAATATCATCTCCACCAAACAGGACAAGCTTGCATCTGTTATAGTTTTGGAGAAAAATGTGTTCATTTCATGTATGCGCGAAATGCCTTAAAAATGGCTTTAAAATGGATTTGGAGCATGGAGACGATTATCTCGGGATTGCAAGATAACCAAACAAAACTTTTAGTGGATTTCTACTTATTTTATTAAATATCATCTCCACCAAACAGGACAAGCTTGCATCTGTTATAGTTTTGGAGAAAAATGTGTTCATTTCATGTATGCGCGAAATGCCTTAAAAATGGCTTTAAAATGGATTTGGAGCATGGAGACGATTATCTCGGGATTGCAAGATAACCAAACAAAACTTTTAGTGGATTTCTACTTATTTTATTAAATATCATCTCCACCAAACAGGACAAGCTTGCATCTGTTATAGTTTTGGAGAAAAATGTGTTCATTTCATGTATGCGCGAAATGCCTTAAAAATGGCTTTAAAATGGATTTGGAGCATGGAGACGATTATCTCGGGATTGCAAGATAACCAAACAAAACTTTTAGTGGATTTCTACTTATTTTATTAAATATCATCTCCACCAAACAGGACAAGCTTGCATCTGTTATAGTTTTGGAGAAAAATGTGTTCATTTCATGTATGCGCGAAATGCCTTAAAAATGGCTTTAAAATGGATTTGGAGCATGGAGACGATTATCTCGGGATTGCAAGATAACCAAACAAAACTTTTAGTGGATTTCTACTTATTTTATTAAATATCATCTCCACCAAACAGGACAAGCTTGCATCTGTTATAGTTTTGGAGAAAAATGTGTTCATTTCATGTATGCGCGAAATGCCTTAAAAATGGCTTTAAAATGGATTTGGAGCATGGAGACGATTATCTCGGGATTGCAAGATAACCAAACAAAACTTTTAGTGGATTTCTACTTATTTTATTAAATATCATCTCCACCAAACAGGACAAGCTTGCATCTGTTATAGTTTTGGAGAAAAATGTGTTCATTTCATGTATGCGCGAAATGCCTTAAAAATGGCTTTAAAATGGATTTGGAGCATGGAGACGATTATCTCGGGATTGCAAGATAACCAAACAAAACTTTTAGTGGATTTCTACTTATTTTATTAAATATCATCTCCACCAAACAGGACAAGCTTGCATCTGTTATAGTTTTGGAGAAAAATGTGTTCATTTCATGTATGCGCGAAATGCCTTAAAAATGGCTTTAAAATGGATTTGGAGCATGGAGACGATTATCTCGGGATTGCAAGATAACCAAACAAAACTTTTAGTGGATTTCTACTTATTTTATTAAATATCATCTCCACCAAACAGGACAAGCTTGCATCTGTTATAGTTTTGGAGAAAAATGTGTTCATTTCATGTATGCGCGAAATGCCTTAAAAATGGCTTTAAAATGGATTTGGAGCATGGAGACGATTATCTCGGGATTGCAAGATAACCAAACAAAACTTTTAGTGGATTTCTACTTATTTTATTAAATATCATCTCCACCAAACAGGACAAGCTTGCATCTGTTATAGTTTTGGAGAAAAATGTGTTCATTTCATGTATGCGCGAAATGCCTTAAAAATGGCTTTAAAATGGATTTGGAGCATGGAGACGATTATCTCGGGATTGCAAGATAACCAAACAAAACTTTTAGTGGATTTCTACTTATTTTATTAAATATCATCTCCACCAAACAGGACAAGCTTGCATCTGTTATAGTTTTGGAGAAAAATGTGTTCATTTCATGTATGCGCGAAATGCCTTAAAAATGGCTTTAAAATGGATTTGGAGCATGGAGACGATTATCTCGGGATTGCAAGATAACCAAACAAAACTTTTAGTGGATTTCTACTTATTTTATTAAATATCATCTCCACCAAACAGGACAAGCTTGCATCTGTTATAGTTTTGGAGAAAAATGTGTTCATTTCATGTATGCGCGAAATGCCTTAAAAATGGCTTTAAAATGGATTTGGAGCATGGAGACGATTATCTCGGGATTGCAAGATAACCAAACAAAACTTTTAGTGGATTTCTACTTATTTTATTAAATATCATCTCCACCAAACAGGACAAGCTTGCATCTGTTATAGTTTTGGAGAAAAATGTGTTCATTTCATGTATGCGCGAAATGCCTTAAAAATGGCTTTAAAATGGATTTGGAGCATGGAGACGATTATCTCGGGATTGCAAGATAACCAAACAAAACTTTTAGTGGATTTCTACTTATTTTATTAAATATCATCTCCACCAAACAGGACAAGCTTGCATCTGTTATAGTTTTGGAGAAAAATGTGTTCATTTCATGTATGCGCGAAATGCCTTAAAAATGGCTTTAAAATGGATTTGGAGCATGGAGACGATTATCTCGGGATTGCAAGATAACCAAACAAAACTTTTAGTGGATTTCTACTTATTTTATTAAATATCATCTCCACCAAACAGGACAAGCTTGCATCTGTTATAGTTTTGGAGAAAAATGTGTTCATTTCATGTATGCGCGAAATGCCTTAAAAATGGCTTTAAAATGGATTTGGAGCATGGAGACGATTATCTCGGGATTGCAAGATAACCAAACAAAACTTTTAGTGGATTTCTACTTATTTTATTAAATATCATCTCCACCAAACAGGACAAGCTTGCATCTGTTATAGTTTTGGAGAAAAATGTGTTCATTTCATGTATGCGCGAAATGCCTTAAAAATGGCTTTAAAATGGATTTGGAGCATGGAGACGATTATCTCGGGATTGCAAGATAACCAAACAAAACTTTTAGTGGATTTCTACTTATTTTATTAAATATCATCTCCACCAAACAGGACAAGCTTGCATCTGTTATAGTTTTGGAGAAAAATGTGTTCATTTCATGTATGCGCGAAATGCCTTAAAAATGGCTTTAAAATGGATTTGGAGCATGGAGACGATTATCTCGGGATTGCAAGATAACCAAACAAAACTTTTAGTGGATTTCTACTTATTTTATTAAATATCATCTCCACCAAACAGGACAAGCTTGCATCTGTTATAGTTTTGGAGAAAAATGTGTTCATTTCATGTATGCGCGAAATGCCTTAAAAATGGCTTTAAAATGGATTTGGAGCATGGAGACGATTATCTCGGGATTGCAAGATAACCAAACAAAACTTTTAGTGGATTTCTACTTATTTTATTAAATATCATCTCCACCAAACAGGACAAGCTTGCATCTGTTATAGTTTTGGAGAAAAATGTGTTCATTTCATGTATGCGCGAAATGCCTTAAAAATGGCTTTAAAATGGATTTGGAGCATGGAGACGATTATCTCGGGATTGCAAGATAACCAAACAAAACTTTTAGTGGATTTCTACTTATTTTATTAAATATCATCTCCACCAAACAGGACAAGCTTGCATCTGTTATAGTTTTGGAGAAAAATGTGTTCATTTCATGTATGCGCGAAATGCCTTAAAAATGGCTTTAAAATGGATTTGGAGCATGGAGACGATTATCTCGGGATTGCAAGATAACCAAACAAAACTTTTAGTGGATTTCTACTTATTTTATTAAATATCATCTCCACCAAACAGGACAAGCTTGCATCTGTTATAGTTTTGGAGAAAAATGTGTTCATTTCATGTATGCGCGAAATGCCTTAAAAATGGCTTTAAAATGGATTTGGAGCATGGAGACGATTATCTCGGGATTGCAAGATAACCAAACAAAACTTTTACTGGATTTCTACTTATTTTATTAAATATCATCTCCACCAAACAGGACAAGCTTGCATCTGTTATAGTTTTGGAGAAAAATGTGTTCATTTCATGTATGCGCGAAATGCCTTAAAAATGGCTTTAAAATGGATTTGGAGCATGGAGACGATTATCTCGGGATTGCAAGATAACCAAACAAAACTTTTAGTGGATTTCTACTTATTTTATTAAATATCATCTCCACCAAACAGGACAAGCTTGCATCTGTTATAGTTTTGGAGAAAAATGTGTTCATTTCATGTATGCGCGAAATGCCTTAAAAATGGCTTTAAAATGGATTTGGAGCATGGAGACGATTATCTCGGGATTGCAAGATAACCAAACAAAACTTTTAGTGGATTTCTACTTATTTTATTAAATATCATCTCCACCAAACAGGACAAGCTTGCATCTGTTATAGTTTTGGAGAAAAATGTGTTCATTTCATGTATGCGCGAAATGCCTTAAAAATGGCTTTAAAATGGATTTGGAGCATGGAGACGATTATCTCGGGATTGCAAGATAACCAAACAAAACTTTTAGTGGATTTCTACTTATTTTATTAAATATCATCTCCACCAAACAGGACAAGCTTGCATCTGTTATAGTTTTGGAGAAAAATGTGTTCATTTCATGTATGCGCGAAATGCCTTAAAAATGGCTTTAAAATGGATTTGGAGCATGGAGACGATTATCTCGGGATTGCAAGATAACCAAACAAAACTTTTAGTGGATTTCTACTTATTTTATTAAATATCATCTCCACCAAACAGGACAAGCTTGCATCTGTTATAGTTTTGGAGAAAAATGTGTTCATTTCATGTATGCGCGAAATGCCTTAAAAATGACTTTAAAATGGATTTGGAGCATGGAGACGATTATCTCGGGATTGCAAGATAACCAAACAAAACTTTTAGTGGATTTCTACTTATTTTATTAAATATCATCTCCACCAAACAGGACAAGCTTGCATCTGTTATAGTTTTGGAGAAAAATGTGTTCATTTCATGTATGCGCGAAATGCCTTAAAAATGGCTTTAAAATGGATTTGGAGCATGGAGACGATTATCTCGGGATTGCAAGATAACCAAACAAAACTTTTAGTGGATTTCTACTTATTTTATTAAATATCATCTCCACCAAACAGGACAAGCTTGCATCTGTTATAGTTTTGGAGAAAAATGTGTTCATTTCATGTATGCGCGAAATGCCTTAAAAATGGCTTTAAAATGGATTTGGAGCATGGAGACGATTATCTCGGGATTGCAAGATAACCAAACAAAACTTTTAGTGGATTTCTACTTATTTTATTAAATATCATCTCCACCAAACAGGACAAGCTTGCATCTGTTATAGTTTTGGAGAAAAATGTGTTCATTTCATGTATGCGCGAAATGCCTTAAAAATGGCTTTAAAATTGATTTGGAGCATGGAGACGATTATCTCGGGATTGCAAGATAACCAAACAAAACTTTTAGTGGATTTCTACTTATTTTATTAAATATCATCTCCACCAAACAGGACAAGCTTGCATCTGTTATAGTTTTGGAGAAAAATGTGTTCATTTCATGTATGCGCGAAATGCCTTAAAAATGGCTTTAAAATGGATTTGGAGCATGGAGACGATTATCTCGGGATTGCAAGATAACCAAACAAAACTTTTAGTGGATTTCTACTTATTTTATTAAATATCATCTCCACCAAACAGGACAAGCTTGCATCTGTTATAGTTTTGGAGAAAAATGTGTTCATTTCATGTATGCGCGAAATGCCTTAAAAATGGCTTTAAAATGGATTTGGAGCATGGAGACGATTATCTCGGGATTGCAAGATAACCAAACAAAACTTTTAGTGGATTTCTACTTATTTTATTAAATATCATCTCCACCAAACAGGACAAGCTTGCATCTGTTATAGTTTTGGAGAAAAATGTGTTCATTTCATGTATGCGCGAAATGCCTTAAAAATGGCTTTAAAATGGATTTGGAGCATGGAGACGATTATCTCGGGATTGCAAGATAACCAAACAAAACTTTTACTGGATTTCTACTTATTTTATTAAATATCATCTCCACCAAACAGGACAAGCTTGCATCTGTTATAGTTTTGGAGAAAAATGTGTTCATTTCATGTATGCGCGAAATGCCTTAAAAATGGCTTTAAAATGGATTTGGAGCATGGAGACGATTATCTCGGGATTGCAAGATAACCAAACAAAACTTTTAGTGGATTTCTACTTATTTTATTAAATATCATCTCCACCAAACAGGACAAGCTTGCATCTGTTATAGTTTTGGAGAAAAATGTGTTCATTTCATGTATGCGCGAAATGCCTTAAAAATGGCTTTAAAATGGATTTGGAGCATGGAGACGATTATCTCGGGATTGCAAGATAACCAAACAAAACTTTTAGTGGATTTCTACTTATTTTATTAAATATCATCTCCACCAAACAGGACAAGCTTGCATCTGTTATAGTTTTGGAGAAAAATGTGTTCATTTCATGTATTCGCGAAATGCCTTAAAAATGGCTTTAAAATGGATTTGGAGCATGGAGACGATTATCTCGGGATTGCAAGATAACCAAACAAAACTTTTAGTGGATTTCTACTTATTTTATTAAATATCATCTCCACCAAACAGGACAAGCTTGCATCTGTTATAGTTTTGGAGAAAAATGTGTTCATTTCATGTATGCGCGAAATGCCTTAAAAATGGCTTTAAAATGGATTTGGAGCATGGAGACGATTATCTCGGGATTGCAAGATAACCAAACAAAACTTTTAGTGGATTTCTACTTATTTTATTAAATATCATCTCCACCAAACAGGACAAGCTTGCATCTGTTATAGTTTTGGAGAAAAATGTGTTCATTTCATGTATGCGCGAAATGCCTTAAAAATGGCTTTAAAATGGATTTGGAGCATGGAGACGATTATCTCGGGATTGCAAGATAACCAAACAAAACTTTTACTGGATTTCTACTTATTTTATTAAATATCATCTCCACCAAACAGGACAAGCTTGCATCTGTTATAGTTTTGGAGAAAAATGTGTTCATTTCATGTATGCGCGAAATGCCTTAAAAATGGCTTTAAAATGGATTTGGAGCATGGAGACGATTATCTCGGGATTGCAAGATAACTGTGAGACTGTGACCGGGGTTATCTATGACGGCCGGTATGTCTCGCCCCGGTTGTGCTCACTCCATGATAGAAAGTAAATCCACTCTAGGGTTAATGCTGTTTCCCTACAGGCTGAAGGAAGGGTTAAATGGAAACAGGAACGAGGGGCAGGTGTGCCGGGTGTGAGGGAGTGATCACAACTCCCTGAGTCTCTGCTGGAGAGACATGTATATTGCTGTGGATTTTTGTTTGGACATTAAACACCGTGTGCTGTGAACCTATATGCCTGGATCCCGTGTCTTCTGCTGCGCAGCCGACCGCAATACCTCACATATGGTGGAGAATGCGGGCATGCCAGCCCGGTGAGGTGTACTTCCTTTTCTGGTGATCCGGTAGCACATGTCCTGGATTCAAGCAGCTATACTACGGCCCAAACCCAGCGACGCCATGGAGGACATACTAAGGCATTTGGCTCAGGCTAATGCACAACAACAAGAGGCTAATGCACAGCAACAACAGGTGAATACCCACCTGCTCCGGACGTTGGAGCAACAGCAGCAACAGCACCAGCAATCCTTGAAATTGCAGGAAAAAAGGCACCAAGAACAGATGGTTCTCCTGGCCAAGTCAATCCGTGCCGGACCGGCAGCAACAACCCCGGGACCGGGTGACGACGGCAGCGTCCGGAAAGCGGTGAGACAAGCGTTGCAAAAGATGACCCCGGGGGATGATGTGGAAGCGTTCCTGGCAGTGTTTGAGCGGGTGGCCGAGCGGGAAAAGCTGCCGACCCCCCAGTGGGCTGAGGTATTGTCGCCCTATCTGACGGGGGAACCCCAAAAAGCGTACCTGGACCTCGGTACCGAGGACGCCATTGACTATGTGACCCTGAAAGCCGAAATACTGGCTCGGTTGGGGGTGAATACCTATGTACGGGCTCAGCGGGTAAATCAGTGGTTCTATGAGGAAGCCAAACCCGTACGCTCCCAGGCCTATGACTTATTACATCTTGTAAAAAAGTGGTTGCAGCCTGACACTCTGAGCCCGGCGCAAATGGTGGAAAGGGTAGTAGTGGATCGTTTTGTGCGCACTTTACCCGTCACCGTTCAACGGTGGGTAGGATAGGGTGACCCGAGTACCCTGGACCAATTAGTGTCCCTGGTAGAGCGGCATGTGGCTACGCAGGACTTGATACGGGACACTGAGACTT